>NC_139551.1:11359741-11613791 GCF_965153285.1 Podarcis tiliguerta
CGGAAAGAAATCAGATCCTGCAGGGCCCTGGTCTCATGAGGCAGAGCGTTCCACCAGGCCGGAGCCAGAGCTGAAAAGGCCCAGATGACTCTGCAATTCAGTGAGAAATTTAGGAATACCCCTGGACCAACGAAATGTGGGAGTCTACCACAGGTAAAGTTCTCAAAACGCCTCTGTGAGCCTGGATAGCTTAGACCATGTTGCTGATAACACCAAGGTTGCAGGTTCAATATCCGTAAGGGACAGCTGCACATTCCTGCATTGAAGCGGGTTGGGCTAGATGACCCTCAGGGTCCCTTCCAATTCTACAATTCTGATTCTATGATCTCAAGCATGCAAAAAACCAACCTCTCCGTTCCCTGTCAGTCAGACAGGAGTGCCCTCTTGGGCGAGGTTTTGCTGCCACCTTGTGGCACATTTGTTCAACGATGCCTTTGAGTCTCAGGTTCTGCTTCTTCATCCTCATTTTCTAAGCTACCAGGAGGCACAAATCAGAGAGTCAGTTCTCAGCAACATCCCTTGAGATTGATGTGTGTCTTTGGAGCTATTTACGCGTTTGAGGATGGGAGCTGAAGTTGCAGGCTGAGTACCCTCCCTGAAATGAGCAGGCCAAAGCTGTTCATCTCTGCCCACGTGCTCTGATTAGAACCAAGAATGGAAACCAACCCTTTGCTGCCAGGCCCAGCCGTCAGTGACCATTAGCCACAAAAGCTGCACGGGAGCCTCCAGCTTCAAGAGCAGTCTACCGCAGAACATACAATTCTTAGGGATCAGCAATCCAGAAAGCCAACAGAAGAAGTTCTTGGAAAACAGTTCTTTAACTCTGGAGATGATACAAGGTGTTTTGCTTGTCTTCCAAATAAGAATGTTGGGAACCACTTTCGTTTTCCCCTCTCTTTTCTTGTATTCCCTGCAGAGCAATGGGTCGAATCGGCGATCAGCCTGCGCTCGTCTCTGGCTCACCTCCCCTGCGCCCGCCCATCAGTGTCAAGTCCGAACGGGCTTCCCCGACGGCCCCGTGTGCCTCGACTGGCCCCCAGGCCTCTCAGGGCGCCCGCCCTTCGCTCGCTGATGTCCCCATGGACCTACACTCCCGAGACGGCTACGTCAAGGCTTACCATTACTCGCTCCTCCTCTCCCGCCCTCTGGCAGACGAGCAGAGGCACCCCGGCGTCCCCACACGTCGCCCGCAACCTGCCATGGATGAGTGGCAGAGATAGTGGCATGCTCAGCGTGTTCACATGTGCGGATGGAGCCAGGGAGGGAGCATCTGCCTGAATGTGTTTGTGTGAATGTGCGAGAGCAGACTTGCTGTGGCCTTGAGCGTTCACAGGGAGTTTTCTCCAAGGATTTGGGGGAGCAAATTATCCCAAATTTGGGGGAGCAGGCTAGTTTCTCACACGCACAAAATGAAAACAGTGCCAGTGGGTTGTTTAGCCAATGATATTCTACACAGAGTAGACCCATTGGCATTAATACAAATAAGTAATTCATGTCATTTAATTGCAAGGGGTTTCAGGCAATGTTAGGCCTCCTCAGAACAGATCCTTTGAAATGAATCGATATGCATGGCTGTTAACGTTTTCCTTTTTTTAAAGGGAAATTCTCTTATTCTGAATAGGATTCCTCGCAAGAAAATGGAAAAGTTGACAGCTATGTGATATGGCTCACTTTGTTCTATTAATTGCAGGGGTCGACTCTGAGTAGGAAGTCATTGGATGAAACCCAGTGGATTTACTCTGAGTAGCCTAGACATTTTGCCTCTTATCTCAGCTCCGGCAAATGTCAGAAATGTGCTCCCAATTTTAAAATGAAAGCTGGGGATTTGGAGGTTACAGCTCATGGGGGGGGACATCACTTCCCCTCCTTGCCCACCCCTCGTGGGCACCCATAGGTGGGGCAATTTGGGAAAGCAACTGAAAGAAAAGATGGGATCGTTGTTTCCCCACTGCCTGTTTCATCTAAATCTCCAGAGATTTGGGAGGAAAGTCCCCCCTCGAAAAAAAATAAAAAGGGATTGACAGCAGATTTCAGGATTTATAAAAGCAAATTATTTCACCCCGTTGTGTATAAATCACTTGCAAATTACTGGCAGCAAGCTCTGGCGAGGTCCCCTGGCTTAGAAAAAGGGTTGAGAGGAAATCCACAAAGGGAAGGACTATCACTGGCAGCTAAATGGAACCTCACTGTGCAAGGGCAGTATACCTCAGAACACAATGGACGATGCCTTTGGTAAGTTTTCTTGGTTTTGAGATAAGAGGGAGAAGACCAGGGAGCCAGGGGGGGAATCCTCGAACCAGGGCCAGTTTGCAACACGGCGAAGAGATTGCACCCCTCCCAAAAGTAAATAAATAAATGACTGAACATGTAAATCTTGAACATTGCAGGTGCGTCCTGCATTGGAGTCCGTGGATGTAGTAAACAAACAAATAAATGTCTTGTGCTGTGGGGAGAAACACAGGTAAGCCCCGCCCCACATAATCACATGACGCAGCATGCAAACACTATTTGGATGGCAATTCCAGTCAACTTTGGGGGTGGGCAGACCCCTCAAATATTTTATGGGGGATTGTTGAAGGGACCTCGGCCCCTAGGAGTTGTGCACAGAAGACAAAATCAGAATTGGGTAAAACAGAACCGGGTAAAAAGTAGCAAAATGAGTTTCAACAGGGATAAATGTAAGGTTCTTCACTTAGGCTGGAAAAAACCAGATGCACAATATAAAATGGGGGACAGGTGGCTTGCGAGTTGTATAAGGGAAAAGGATCGAGGGGTCTTGGTGGACCACCAGCTTAACATGAGTGAACGGTATGATGCAGCAGCAAAAAAAGCTAACGCCATTCTAGGCTGCATCCACAGAAGTCTAGCGTCCAGGTCAAGGGAAATCATAGCCCCACTCTGTTCTGCCTTGGTCAGGTCACACCTGGAGTCCAGTGTCCAGTTCTGGGCACCACAGTTTAAGAAGGATGTTGACAAGCTGGAAGGTGGGCAGAGGAGGGAGACCAAGATGCTAAAGGGTCTGGAATTAAGCCTGCTTTCAAAGGAAGCGATGAACACCAAAAATGCATTTATTGAATATCTTGTTGTAAACCTCTTTGAGGTTTATTTAGAACAATAAAGAGGTGTGTAAATGTTATGAAATCAATTCCACCCCCTAAGGAAAAAAAATGGCTAGAAGGGGAATGCTTGGGGGGGGCGAATAAACCTCGGGTGCATGCCTGGAGAAATGACAAAGAGGAGAGGGAATTTGACCAGCCAATTGCCTTGAATAATAGCAGGGCATCTCCTGTTTCCTGAGAAGGTTTGCTGATTGCCATGCTATCATTAGCATATATGCAAATTGGGCCATTCCTAGACTGCACAATTCTTGGCTGGGGGTTGTTTGCGTGAAGTCTGGGTTTGCTATGGCAACCAGCGGGTTTTGAATAGAACCAAAGAGAGAGGTTCACAGTCAAGGTAGTGTGTGTGTGTGTGTGTGTGTGTGTGTGTGTGTGTGTAAAAGAGGAACTGTGAGGTTGAAATCCTATTTGAAAAACAATTTCTGCATAAATGCACTACATCGAAGCTAAATCTTGCTATCAGTACTTCGTCTGTGGTTTTGTTTTTAATTTTAAATGATACCAAATCTGGAACATAAAAAGCTGGTTTCCATTCTGAGTCAGGCCATTGGTCCAGCACTGACTGGCAGCATCTCCTTGGAGCTGTGGAAGGGACTCTTTCCGCAGGCCGGCCTGGAGTTTCAAAAGTGGATTTCCCCCTAAAGATTAGGAAGGACTTCCTGCTAGTCCAATCTGCTCCACAGTAGAATGGAAGGTGGGGAACTCTCTGCTACTGGATATTTTTTAACCAGAGGCTAAAGATTTCCTGAATCTGTGGTGGATTGGATCCTTTCGGGATCCTCTAACCTTTCTTCTCCATTTCCAAATCTGATCCATTAAAACACCTACAATTAACCAGCCAGAGTGTCTTTAACCGGCAAACAGCCCTGATAGAATTTTTTTAATTATCATTTGTTTTGTTTTTGTTGCGGCTGAACTGAATGCAAAAGGAAAGTTGGCAGATTTGGGGGCTTTAAATATGATCAAACAATTTATATTGTCAACAAAAAAATGGGTGGAAGCCCTCTGGTACCATAACCACTGAATACAATTGACATTTTGTTTTTTAAAGAATATGTTGCTAGTCCACATTAAGATAATGAACACAATGAGACGTTGCCACAGCAGCAAAAGAGCTGAAGTCTAATTAGAACCAGCCTGGTTAGAGTTTGGACTAGACCTGGGAAGCCATAAATTGGCCACAAAGCTCTGTGGGTGACTTCTCAGCTGAGCCTCCATCGCAGGGTGGTTGTGAGGGTTAAATGGCGAAGGGAGAATCCTGTACACACCACCTTGAGCTCTCTGGAAGAAAAGTGGGGAACGTTGTTGACATCTTCCTGTCTCGAGAGACAATGGAGTGCCTCCGGGGATGAAGTCAAACAACTATGTTAGCAGGACCATAGTGGCCTCCCCAGAGCGCAAGCCTGGGCCATGTGTCGGGGGGTCCTGGGCTGCCTGATGACAAGACCCAAAGGAAAGCAGAGCAAGACGTGGGGCACCAGCTTGGGAGTTGCCAGAAGGAAAAGACACCCTCCAACTGCCTTAGGGACCCCAGTCTGGATTTGTGTGGGGTTTAATCCAGGGGTCAGCAAACTTTTTCAGCAGGGGGCAAGTCCACTGTCGCTCATACCTGGGGGGGGGGGGCAAACTATATTTGGGGGGGGGTGAACGATTTCCTATGCCCCACAAATAACCCAGAGATGCATTTTAAATAAAAGGACACATTCTACTCATGTAAAAACACCAGGCAGGTCCCACAAATAACCCGGAGATGCATTTTAAGTAAAAGGACACATTCTAATGTAAAAACACTCTGAATCCCAAACCATCCGTGGGCTGGATTTAGAAGGTGATTGGGCCTGATCTGGCCCCTGGGCCTTAGTTTGCCTAAAGGTAAAGGGATCCCTGACCGTTAGGTCCAGTCGCGGCCGATTCTGGGGTGGCGGCGCTCATCTCGCTTTACTGGCCGAGGGAGCCGGTGTACAGCTTCCAGATCATATGGCCAGCAGGACTAAGCCGCTTCTGGCGAACCAGAGCAGCACACGGAAACGCCGTTTACCTTCCCGCCGGAGCGGTACCTATTTATCTACTTGCACTTTGATGTGCTTTCGAACTACCCATGGTTTAATCCTTGGCCTTTGCTTCCCTGAAGACATCCCACAAAGGCAGTGGAGGTTTAGGATCAG
Organism: Podarcis tiliguerta; assembly: GCF_965153285.1. NCBI lineage: Eukaryota > Metazoa > Chordata > Lepidosauria > Squamata > Lacertidae > Podarcis > Podarcis tiliguerta. The sequence continues at coordinate 11,365,026 of NC_139551.1, forward strand.
AGTTTTTCTTCTCCTGGGTGGGCTCCCTTCCCAGGTGGATGAGCCCCACCTGCCCCTCCCTCCCCTCTATAGCACATGCAGAAAGCGCCTTCTTGACCACTGGACTCCCTCTTGGTCTCGTCCACTCCCTCCGTCTGAGCCTGGCTTCACATGCAGGGGAAGCCCCTGACTCACGGAGGGCTTGAGACCCATTGGCTCCCCTCACCTGGTCTAGCAAGCCAGTTGAAGCTGCTCTCGGGATTGTGGCCGCTGTCACCTGCTGAGGGCTTCTGGAAGCCACAGGTGAGAGTTGGGTGCAGGTGGGGACCAAAGGTGGGAAACGACCCCAGAAGGAGCACAATGTGTCCCCCCCCCCAGGGGTACTACCACCCCATACACCCTGGTTGGAAATATGTGTTCTAATAAAATATGATTTCTTCAGAAGGAATTCCCTTTGAGACTTTCTAACCAAACTCAATGCAATATTTGGAGTGAATTAAGCCAGAATGAGGACGCGGGTGGCGCTGTGGGTAAAAGCCTCAGCACCTAGGACTTGCCGATCGAAAGGTTGGCGGTTCGAATCCCCGCGGCGGGGTGCACTCCCGTCGTTCGGTCCCAGCGCCTGCCAACCTAGCAGTTCGAAAGCACTCTCAGGTGCAAGTAGATAAATAGGGACCGCTTACTAGCGGGAAGGTAAACGGCGTTCCGTGTGTTGCACTAGCTCGCCAGATGCGGCTTTGTCACGCTGGCCACGTGACCCGGAAGTGTCTTCGAACAGCGCTGGCCCCCGGCCTCTTTGAGTGAGATGGGCGCACAACCCTAGAGTCTGTCAAGACTGGCCCCTACGGGCAGGGGTACCTTTACCTTTTTAAGCCAGAATGAGCTTGGACCAATGTCCCTTTATCCCACTAGAGGTCGCTGATTTCAACCAGAAATCTGAATTGGCCAGTGAATGAGGGAGTTTTGCTTTGGATTACTAAATGATTTGAATATTTTAAGGCAGGTTGAGAGGTGAGGTGTCTTCTAGCCACCCATTGGGGGTAGGTGGGCTGCTTCTATGCAGATTTTAATGTCACCCCCCTCTTTTCATCCATCAGCTGTGAATATATTGATCCAACTCTTTCTGTTCGGAATTCAAATTTTCCCAGTCAGTAAAATCTAGATACCAGACTTTTCAAGTCTTTTTAATTTGCTGATTTCTCAACCTTCCCCTTTTATTTTAAGCAACTTTGTTTCATTTGATGGTAAATTTTATTCCCACAGGCTGCATTGTTGATCTTATAAAATCATAGAACTGCAGTCGGAAGGGACCCCTGGGGTCATCCAGTCCAACCCCCTGCAATGCAGGAATCTCGGCTAAAGCATCCATGACAGACAGCTGCCCAACCTCTGCTTAAACACCTCCAAGGAAGAAAAGTCTCCTCCTGTCAAAAGGCTCTTACTGTTGAAAGTTCTTCCTGATGCCGAGTCAGAATCAGCCTCTCTTGTTTTCTTATTTCATGGTAAACCTTAACTCTGATTTTATCTCTATTGCATTTTTCGCAGGGGCACCTCATTGTACACACCTTAGAAACTGTGAAATAGCTCAGTCAGCAGAGCATGAGACCCTTAATCTCAACGCCATGGGTTTAATAAATAATAATAATAATAATAAAATTTATTTATACCCTGCCCTCCCTGGCCAGAGCCGGGCTCAGGGCGACTAACACCAGTAAAATTACATTAAAAACATAATAGGAAAACAAAACAATTTAAAATATAGGTTAAAACGCAATTTAAAATGCAGCCTCATTTTAATAGTAGCCCATAGATCAAAACCGTAAGGGGAGGGAAGCATAAGGGTCAGACTGAGTCCAAACTAAAGGCCAGGTGGAACAGCTCTGTCTTGCAGGCCCTGTGGAAAGATGTCAAGTCCCTCAGGGCCCTGGTCTCTTGGGACAGAGCGTTCCACCAAGTCGGGGCCAGTACTGAAAAGGCCCTGGCCCTAGTTGAGACCAACCTTGTGACTTGGGACCTCCAAGGTGTTGTCATTTGTGCATCTTAAGGTCCTCCGCGGGGCATACCAGAAGCGGCGGTCCCGTAGGTTTGAGCCCCACGTTGGGCAAAAAGATTCATGCTCCCTTCCAACTCTGTGATTCAGTTATTTTGCTGTTCGGTGCTCTATAGATCATTGAAGCAAATAACACGAGACTTAGAAACTTTGCAGCTGTGGGATCACATTTTCAATCAAGTTTCTTCTTGTTGTTGTGACTTGGGGCGGCTTTGCAATGTAACAATAGCCCATTAGAACACAGGAGAAGATAATGCAGGTTTCCTTGGGCTCTTACTTCCGAGGAAGGCTGCAGGGTGTTGGACTAGATGACCCTTGGGGGGCCCCTTCCAAGTCTGTGGTTCTATGATTTTATGATTCATAAAGGAAGGGGGACACCTGGCTTGCTATCAGGACATGTGAAAAGGATGTGACAAGAAGGAGATGAACCCAGCACACATGCAGAGATGCGACAGCATCACCTCTGCACCTGGAGTACCTTGAATGTCCCAGTTTAGCTCAGCCGAGACATTGAATCCCTGTAAGGAAGCTGCCTGTTGGTGGGAAGAGACAGTGCAGAGACTCAAACAGGGGTGCAACCAGCAAGCTCCTCCGGGGGCAAGCAAGTCAACTCCCTCTCTGTGGGGGCTGCAGAAGAAGACTCCAGTTTGCATCTCACACCAAACTGGGAGGGGGAGACAGAATCGGGACTCAAGATGACCTTAGAAGATTGGCGAACTGGGCCCAAGCTAGCAAAACGAATTTCAGTAGGAACAAATGTCAGGTTAGGCAAGAAGAACCAGATGCACAAATACGGGATGGGGGAAACCTGGCTTGCTAGCAGCGCATGTGAAAAGGACCGAGGGGTCTTGCTGGACCACAAGCTGAACATGAGTCCAGAGGGTGATGCAGCAGCAACAAAGGCTAACGCTATTGTAGGCTGCGTCAACAGAAGTCTAGCGTCCAGGTCAAGGGAAATAAGAGTCCCACTCTATTCTGCCTTGGTCAGACCACAGCTGGAATACTGTGACCAATTCTGGGCACCACAATTTAAGAAGGATGTTGACAAGCTGGAAGGTGGGTAGAGGAGGGAAACCAAGATGATCAAGGGTCTGGAGACCAAGCCTGATGAGGAATGGTTGAAGGAGCTGGGGATGTTTAGCCTGGGAAAGAGGAGACTGAGAGGAGATAGGATTTGGAGATCCAAATCTATTAAGGGCTGTCACATGGAGGAGGGAGCAAGCTGGTTTTCTTCTGCTCTGGAGGGTAGGACTCGAACCCATGGCTTCAAGTCACAAGAAATGAGATTCTGACTAAACATGAGGAAAAACTTTGAAGCAAGTGTTGTTAGACAGTAGAATGGTCTCCCTCTGGAGGTTGTGGACTCTTCTTCCTTGGAGATTTTTAAGCAGAGGTTAAAACCAAGTCCTAACCCCTGGTGCAGGGTTTGGGACTAGATGACCCCTGGGGGTCCCTTCCAACTCTACGATTCTATGATTCTATTATGCTAAACTCTCTTACTTGGGACTAAGCAACTGATCTCAGTTGCTGATAACCAGCTAATGCTACTAGGAAGTAAGACTTGTGGAATCCAATGGCACTTACTCCCCAGTAAGTTGAGTTAGGATTTGCAGCCCCAAAGTCCGCCCACTGAAACCAACGTTCCTTAATAGATTTCCAGCGAGTCGACTCTTGAGTAGGACCAACGTTGGCAGATTCGGGGGGGGGGGGGTCCTTCAAAAAGCAGCCATGCCTAGGATTACACTGCATGTCTTTTTATTTTCTTATCATTCTTATTATTTTTATTGCCATTTATTTGTATACTGCTCTCCATCCGTAGGTCTCAAGGCGGATTTGCAATTCTCAGAAGCTTGGATAAATTAACTATAATTAATAGAGGCAAGGAGATAGTCCTGTGGCTTCCTCGCCGCTGCCGCTTTCGGCATATTTCAACTTTTTAAAGTAAATAAAAATACTTATCCTGGAATATCGTAATTGAAAGAATAAGTATGTGTACCCCAACCTCTATAGCTGCCCTATCGCTTATTTAGCATGCTCTGCTTTCACTTCATGCTGGTCTATGGCCATAATAAATATTTTGATTTGATTTAAAAAAAAAAAAAAAAAAGCTCGTATCTTCCTTTCCCAGGGGTTTCCACTCCGTGAATACACGTGCCTGCAGTGATGTGTTTGTGTGTATGTAAGATAAATCTTTAAAAATAAAATAAAATTGAGCAGCCTATCCAACGATGAGGGCGTGAGGACGTCATGCCTTTGCGTGGTAAAGTAAGAAGAAAACCCCTCTCTTCTCCTTAAGAAAAAAGGCGGGGGAGATTTCTGCCATTTTAATATAGATTTATTGAGGGTGGGAACTTGATGAGGCAGCACCAAGTAGCCCTCTTCTCAATTTCGCAGGGACTACAGCCATATATAAATATATATTCCTCTTTTTTATGTAGCAACAACACCCGGCCCAGACGTCGCTAACCCCACGTAACTCCTCCTCCCTCCATCATCTCTCCCAGAATTGCTCGCCTCTCTCGCTTCAGAGGCTTTCCCGGAGCTAAACCCTGCGCCTCTTTGTTGTGAAGCATCCTTGCTAAGCCGGGGGAGATTCGCAGAGAAGCGGTATCTTTCTCCAGAAAGCATCTTGGCATGTTTTTTTCCCTTGGCTCAAAAGTGGTACCCAAGTTGAAAGGATGCGGCTGAATCGGATGGCTCTGGGAGGGATACCCGGAATTATTACACAACACGCGCGCTCCTTTCAGCGTTTGATGGCTGGAGAGCTGGACTCTAGGATATCTGACCATTATTATTATTATTATTATTATTATTATTATTATTGTTATCTTTTATTTCCAGCGACCACCTCAGGAAAAGATGGGTGCGTTTTATGGGTGCGCGCGCGCACACACATTTCAATTTTTTTTAAAAAATGAGTGGCGCTGCCTTCCTCGCTTCTTTTAACCCTTCGATGCTTCCCCCCCCCCGAAGTTTTTGAACTTGAAACTTCTCCAGGACCCTCTGACGCCCCCCGCCCCATCCACGCCTCGTCTCCTGCTGTGCTGCTCTTCGGAATGAATCCGTAGCGCTGAGCGCCTCGTATATTTTTCCTGAGTTGTTGCTATATTTTCCCTCCCCCCCCCCCCCCAGCCTTGCAGGGCGGGGAAGGTTTGAAGGAGTCCTGATTGGTGAGGTGCGCGCCCCCCCCCCCTCTATTTTCGGGAGCGTGGGAGGGAGCTCCCGGATGGAAAAATATATATAGTCCTAAACCCCCGCCTCTTTTCAGTCCGCGCAGCGCTCAGGAGTACAATCGGGTTCTTTTCAAACCGCAGACAATGCCCTCTTGGGGAGGGTCTTTCTTTGGGGGGGAAGAGTTCTCTGTTTGGTTTGCAAGACACGTTGGAAGGTGGTTTGGGAAAGGGGGGCAGAAAAGCCCCCGCTCAGTTCCAGCCTCAACTCCCCCCCCCCCATTTCCTCACGCCTTGGATCTGTGAGAAAATTTGTCTGGACTTGGAAAGGGGAGAAAGGGGGGGGGGGATAACCCGTTTCTCACACCCACCACCCGCTCTCCTCCTTTTGCAGCCCAGCCAAGCAAAAGCAACCACCGATATATATATAATTTTGGGGGGGAAGAATACTTTGCAAAGCATGAGGCGCTCTGATGAAGTTTTGGTGTGTGCTTTTTTGGCGGGGGGAGGGAGGCTCCCCCCCCCCATTGCAAAAGAGGCTGGAATTTCTTAGCTCCTTCGCAATCCCCCTCCTCACCATTCCCATCCTCAAGGAGGTTGAAATATTTGCACTTCTCTTCCTACCCCCCCCCCCAAAAAAAAATATATGCTTGGCTTTGCAAGCAGACCAAAGGAAGAGGCGCGCCCGTGAAAGCGACCAAGTAAGTGCTGGAATTTATTTACTTTTTACTCTGGATTTTTTGGGGGGGGCGGGGGAGCGAGGGGAGATAACCTGGGATGGAGGGGAGCAAGGAAAAAAATGGAGCGTGTAATGGGAAGTGCTGAGGGTCCCGATCCAGCTCAAGTTCAAGCCCTTTGGAGACCGCGCCAAAAAACCAAATTAAACTATTGCTCTAGGAGAGAAAGAAGCGTGAGGTTTCGGTCCTATGCACACTTTACTCGGGAGTAAATCCTGCTGCGCTCAGATGGGCCGGCTTTTTCTTGAAACAAACCTAGCCAGAAGACGTAAAACCTGAACAGTATTTTCCCACTGGCCTAAGAAGCAGACACGTGTCAGGTGTGGCTGTTAAAAGACCCCCGTCGCTTTTCCCCTCTGGTCTTTCTTCTGAGTAGACCCGCAGAAAGGGTTCGGGTGAGCTAGATCGGCTCTCACGCAGCGACACACAGCTTCTCCCTCTGTGTTAGGGGAAGCCAGAGGAGACAATATACCATTTTTAATTAATTTTTAAAATTAAAAATATGCATCGTGGCATCAAGTTTCGCTTTGGAAGCACTCATATTTTATTTTCTGCAGCCCAGATTTCTATGGATTGGTTTTGCAGCTGGGCAGCCAGTTACTATTAAAATCCCCAAGCGTCCCGTGCATTTGAATTCCCGCTGTTTCCAAGCCCCCTCCCACAGAAAAAACACGTGTTTGTGTGTGCACACGCGCGCGCACCTCCAGCTCAGAAAACACACCATGCGCATCTGAGGAAGTGGACTCACTCTCTACTCCACAAAGTGTATATAGCCCATAATTAAATGGGTTAAAGTCTAAGGATGCCCGCAAGTCAGACTCTGGCGCTGATGCATCAACAGGCATCAATTTCCTTCCTCTTCTTTTTATTTTTAATTTCCAATTTTTTTTAAATTAATTTTCACAAAAATATAAACAGACAAAAAAATTCCTTCCTCTTCTTTGTAAATTTATTTTCAAAAACAATTCCGATTTTTCAGAAGCAATGTGTCAAAATGCAAAACCATAACAACTGTATTTATGACGAAATCTGCGGAAACTTTAGCCAACGTTTGGTTTTCGAATCCTGCACTGTAAGCACCCCCTCCCCCCCCCCCGCTTCATTTGATGGTGGTCGCAGAGGACCTGACTACAAATAATCAAAGTTAAAAAACCATTATTTCTGATGAATGGCAAAATTATTAATTTTAAAAAAGATATTTTTAAAAGCTTCTTCCAGCTTTTCCAAACTAGTTGGCTGATGATTTAAAGCACTGGAGTGGGGGGGGGGTGAGAGAATAGATTGGATCATTCCTGGAAGCTTTCATGAAACTCGCCGCCGCCCCCCCCGCCCCCCATCACTCTCTTGTTTGAGCATAGAAATGCTGCTTCCATTCTTATGGAAATTCAGAATGAGCCCCACGCTGTTGAACTTGACGTCGTCTGTGCTGGTTATTAATGCGCTCGCTCTCTCTCTCTTCGCCTTTCGGGGACGGGGCGGGCGGGCGGGGGGCGCGGAGTCTGCTTGTGCGTGAGAAAATAATTTAAAAACGGCCGCCAAGTTACTAGGCCTACAAAAGGTGAGATGGAGGTGGAAGCGGGGGGGGGGAGAGGAAAGGCCAACTTACGAAATCCACCACCTTTGCAGGAAATCCTAGTAAAGGGGGTTATTTTTATTTTATTTTATTTTATTTATTTATTTTTATTATTTTATTTTTCATTTTGTGTTTGTTTGTTTATTATTTTGTTTATTTATTTCTATTTTGTTTCATTTCTATTTTTTTCCCCTTCCTCCCCTCCTTTCTGCTCCCGGCCCACAAACCTTTGATGTTGAACGTTCCTTCCGCTAAAAAGAAAAAGGAAATGTAAAAATATATTAAGCAAAAAAAAAGAAGGCTGTTTACTCCCTTTATATCGATTTTATATCTTTTTTCTCCCCTTCCTCCCAGCCACTGGTATAGGGAGGGATCTCCTCCGCCTGAGAAGCAGCGATCCTATAGGCACCCTTCCCTGGGAGCCAGCCCTATTGGATCCAACGGGGCTTCCTTCAGAGTAGACGGGCTCAGGGTTGTGCTGCTCAGAAATACCGGTACTTCAGATTTTAGATTCCTCCTTATTTGTTTTCCAACCATCGGTGGTGGCAAAGATGATAGATAGATAGATAGATAGATAGATAGATAGATAGATAGATAGATAGATGATAGATAGATAGATAGATTGTATTAAGTCTCTAAAGATATTTCAAACCACTTAACATCTTATGCAGGTTTTTTATATACATACAAAACTTCTTGACTTCCCACCCCTCCTTTCCTGATGCTTACTTTTTTATTAATAATACTAATAAATAAATTGAATAACTCGTGGGACTAAAACGCCAACAATAATAACAATAAATAATATATTACAAAAAAATGTTATTAAATATTATGGTCCATTTTACTCTCTCAAAGGGGTTCCCGCCCATTTAGAAATATTTCTCCAACCCCTGATTCATCTTGAAAAGTCAGAAATAAAACTACATACACACTTTGCAAATCACTCAAGGCTGCTAGCTTCTTTGTCTTTGACACCTGTTTTATTACTACTTCGCGATCACTCGTGGCTGAGTAATACTGTCTTCCGCGAACACGGTCTTAACAGTGTGTCCACACGTGACTGTGGAGGCCAATTCTGGATCCACACGTCCTTCCACAGTGAGGACAGAGGTTTCCGGGCGGGAGTTGATCCCGGTTTGGATTTGCCAAGCGTGCCTTCCTCTTAATACGTTTCTCCCTTTGGTCCTGAGTTCGAGTCTCTTCAAAGCCCAGGACACCTTTGGAAAAGGCTGTTCTCCAGTTGGAGCGCTCGCAGGCCAGTGTTTCCCAGCTGTCAGTGTTTGTACTACATTTTTTTAGATTTGCCATGAGACAGTCTTTAAACCTCTTTTACAAACCCAGCCAGATGGGTGCGGTATAAATAATACAAATATTCTTATTATTAAAGCTGGAATTCTAGCTCTGCTTATTTGGGAATAAGCCCCCAAGGAATCCCATAGGCCTTACTTCTGAGTAGATGCGGTTAGGTGTACACCGTTTAACTTTTATTAAATAAATTGTTTTGTTATCAGTATTCAGGACTGCTATGCCTTGTCTCCTGCTAAGTCCTGCTCAGAGTAGACTCATCGGAATGAATGGATCTCAGCAAATGATGCCCTTTAATTGCAATAGGTCTACTCTAACGTTGACCACAACCCAACAGAGATGCAATAAGTGTTTAATGGATGCCTACATGTAATAATATCAGAATAGTACCATCTATGGCTTAAAGATATACGTATGTATGAACAAAAAAAACACCCAATAGTAATTAAGTCACAGTTTGCAAACTTGTAATGCCCAGAGTGGCAACCCAGTCAGATGGGGGGGGGGGTACAAATAATATCACCATCATCATTACTACTAGTAGTAGTACTGTAGGGAGACCTTCGAATAGCCCCGTTTCTAAGCGTTAAAAAAACCCGCTCTCAATTCGGTTTTAGAAAGAAAACCACAGCCATAAACTCATTTAGAAAAACTAAGCATTTTTCTTAAAGCACTAAAATGCGTTGCATAATTGTGGCCAAACCAGAGATGGAAATTACGAACAACTCTGCAGGAAACTGCTGTTGTTGGGGGTTTTTTGGAGGGGGGGGGGGGTTGCAGATAATTCCTTCTCCTTCTTCGAAATGGTTGGTCCCATCTCAGGGGGGGTGCCAAAGGGGGTGTCGTCCTGTGTTTCCCTGGCTGGGGTCTCACCTCCCCCCACCCCGTCTCCTCTCTTTCGCCAGGGGGGGCCATCCTGAGCCTCTTACACAGGAGTAAGCCCTGTGGGGCTTCGCCTCCTAGCCAAGATGCGCAGAGTAGGGTTGCAACCCGTTTCGGAGCCGAATCCCTCTTACGAACGTGAATATCGTAGGCATTTTATCCAGTTTCCCTGTTTAGGTTAGATTGTCATTGGGGGGGGGTTGTGTTTTGTCCTTGGCAAGCAATATCTTTATTGAAAGATGAGAAATAATAAGCCTACAGAGAAATTATGGAGCATAATATGTTCATATCTTGCTATTTTATTTTTTTGGTTTATTTTATTTTGGGGCGAATGACAAACCCACCCAACCCATCTCCAGACTACAATCTAGTCCACAACATGGATTTTGTATTATTATTAGGAAGGGGCCGGGGGGGGGGGAGCAGAATTATTCCTCGAAGTTTTGCATACCGATCTATCTCTTCATCCATAGGATCAAACTCCATGGGGTGGAGGTCCCTTTTGAGAGGGCTTCCCCCTCCCCAGTTGATGGGCTTTGCCACATCTTGTGATAGATTATGCGAGGTGGACCCCCCAATATTTTATTCAAGTTGGCACCCCCATATCTATCTATCAGTGACTCATTTTACCAGGTGCCAGCCATTAAAGAAAAACCAACTCCCCCGCCTCCTAGCACACATGCTTCGGATACAGGATGCAACCCTGACCGTTTTACCTGAGAGTAAGCCCACTGGATTTCTCAGGATTTGCTTCTGAGTAGACCATGGTTAGGGTCGCGCTGTGACCCATTCAGGATCAGCAGGGGAGCGAAGCAAATGTGAATTAATAACTGGTTTGGGGTTTATTTGCCTTTGATTTTAATGTTCTGGTTTTAGGTCTGCAAAACCTTGTTGCTGCTAAGGCTGCGATCCTAGAAAGCATTTACTGAAGAGTAAGTCCCATTCAGCGGGACTGATGAATGGATAACGGCATATATACACACTGAGAGAGAGAGTTAGTTAGTTTTCAGGATCTCCAGAAATTAACAAACTGCATCGTTAAGCTTCTTGGGAATCAAGTCTTACTGAATTCAGTGGGTCTTACTTCTAAGTAAGCATGAATAAGATTGGACTGTGTGGCTAACCTTTAGACAGACACCTGTTAACGCACATTTTATTCATTAGTCTCATCTAAGACAGACAGTATCTATTTCTCTCTCCATCAGCCATTGAATTCAATGGGTCTTGACTTCTGAAGTGCTCACATTTCTTGAATCTCTAGGCATCTATTAATATATACTTTATCTTATTGATAAGGATATTTTAAAAAGGAGGAGAGTCCCATCTCTCTCTCAGTCATTGGACTCTATGGGACTTCTGACTATGTGGTGAATCCATAGGCATCTGTTGAGAGTATCCTATCTATGTGCCAATCAATCAATCAATCAATCAATCGCCTTTTTGACGTCTTTTGTATGTCTGAAATTCTCTAAAATGTCCTGGAGAGGCATATTCTCTGACTGTGGATTTGAACTGATTTATTAATATTTTTTTTAAAGCTTCCTTGGATCAGGATCTCTGCCCAGTGTGCTCCAACACCTGGAAAATTTCACATGGGTTTTTTAAAGAATCAGTTCTCTCACCCAACCCCTCCCCCGCCCAAAAAAAATTACCGGTAAATTAAAGTATTAATCAACCATCTTTACTTTCTAAAATAAACCCCTCAAATATTAAAAAAAATTCAGTGCTGCCCTTTTTGAAGACACCAGGAATGAGAGAAAGGAAGAATAAATGTCAACATAATAATACATTGACACGGAATAAATATATTTTTTAAGATTTACAGCTCTCTCTCTCTCTCTCTCTCTCTCTCTCTCTCTCTCTCTCTGCATTTCATGAAACTTTCTAGGCTGACTTCATATGATCCATTTCAGGGAAACCTGTTAATCTCCATCGTTTGACTAGATATTCTGTTGGTGGTAGGGATGATATTTATAAAAATAAAAACAAAAGCAAAATCATATTGACTCTCCCCACTCCTTTCTGTCTCTGGAATCTGAAAACTCCCTTTCCTACCCCTGGGCAATGGGAGGGGGCAGCCCTAAGCTCACTTACCTAGGAGTAAGTCCCACAGAACTTTTTGGTGTGTGTGTGCTTCTTTCTGAATAGATCTGGAGATATTTGCACTGTAAATGTTCCATAGGGATTCCTACAAGCCTTGTTTTTTTAATCTGTGCATCTGTCCATATGTGAGATTGATATATAGAGATACAGAAATATTAACACACACATACAGATAGATATATGGATAAATACAGTGCTTTATTTAGGGTAAAAATGTTTACCCTAAACATTATTTTTTTTTAGAAAAAAAGCGCTGGATATATAGATATAGATATATAGATAGACAGAGCTACAGAGACTTTGTTTTGAAGTAGAAATAAAAATAAAATAAGTAAAAAATTGTCCAGTAGCACCTTATAAACCAACGAAGTTTGTTCTGGTACAGTATAAGCTTTCGTGTGCATGCACACTTCTTCAAATACGGATTTGTTGTTTTGAAGTATTTATAATAGTGTGTTTTAATTCTTGTAACCTGCCCTGGTGAAGGATACGTAATAAATAAACTGTAATAATAATTACGGTATAACAATAAGCATCATTAATAGTAATAATTAATAACAAAAATGATATATATCTACATATATATCACGCGGTCGTATGTAATGAGCAGACATCCCTTTAACAGCAATCTGTTTTTATTCCTAGCCATTGTGTTTTTATTCTTGACCACTTATCCCAAAGCAATGTCATAGCGTCAGTTGACGGCTTGCTGAAGAGCCAAAATGAAAGGAAGGCAATATTGCAATATTCTTACAATACATTCTGATATGGCCACAGTTTTAGCACTTTGCTATCTATTTAAAACAAATATACTAAGTTGTAACCAGCCAGCGTTACTCCTACTTAGAGGAGACCTACTACTGACAATTGTGGGCATGACGGTCTTCAGTCCAGAACCGTTCACCACCTCAGTCTCAACTTCCTCTGCCTTCTGGTCTAGATTTTTCACAGGCTGGTTCTTCTAAGTGTCTTACAGCCCAAAACCTCTTATTTCCCAGGGACAGTCCAGCATTGACAGAAGCAATTCCCAGTTTCTGACTTCATCCTGGAATGTCCCGCTTTTCCTTAGGACATTTCCATTGGAGAACAGTTGAAGAGTATGAGAGGACATCCCTGTTTTCATTGGAGGGGATGGAGTTATATGGTCCCCAAGTCAAGGAGATAAATAAGTAGAAGACATCTGAAGGCAGCCCTGCATAGGGAAGTTTTAAAATGTTTTATTATGTTTATATACGTATGTTGGGAGTGACTGGGGCAACCCAGTCAGATGGGTATATTAATTATTATTATTATTATTATTATTATTATTATTATTTATTTAGGACATCCCTATTTTCATCAGAGAAATGTTGAAGGACATGCAGCATAGGTTGGAACGTATTTAAATTTAAATAAACAAACCAGAAAATTTCCAAGTTCTATAAGAAACAATGAAAAACAATCAAACATCAAAACAAACATTTAAATCTGCTGCAGAGAGTTTGAAATTGCAAAACATAGCCAATAAAATACCCTGGGAATGTCATGAAATAAAATATTCCAAGTAAAATAATCAGCTAAAAAGCATGAATTCTACATTGTATGTGAAACGCATGCATCTATATCTGTGTGACAGATACAGGAGCCATTTTATATGTGTGCAAACACTGCAACGCTGTTAGATTGAACATGATGGGGCTTTCTTCCGAGTAAACGTGCACAGGATCACTTAAAAGCAGCTACTTCAACATGTCTACTCAGAAGTGAGCTCAGTGTCTCCTGGAATAATCCTGTCGCCTATTTTGAGACCCCACGAGAACTCCTTCTGAATATTGTTATTATTTTCCCAAAACTGGAACTCATGGCGACCTGCTCAAATTTAAAACCACCACAGATAAAACACGAAAAGCTAAAAACATATAAAGAGAAATAGTTAAAAAAGCAATTAAGCTCTAATGGAATGAAAAATAACCTTAAAGAAACAGAGCTATTAAAAGGCAGATAATCAAAGCAGCACAGAACCCTTTCCTTTAAAAAGAGTCAGTTCCAAAAGGCGGAAGGACAGGAAAGAGGAAGCCAGGCTAGCCTTTCTAGGGAGGGAGTCCCCAAACCTGGGAGGAGCCACCACCAAGAAGGCCCTGTCCCTTGTTCCCATGTGTAGACATGCATGTGTAGACAAGATTAAATTGTGAGTTGAGTCCAGCCTTTAGAATTACACCTCCGTGAGTATTTCAGAAATGCTTGAGCTGAACGAAGGTCACAAACATTCCACGTTTGGGAGAACTTGGTTGTTTCGTGTGGCAGCGCCTACACTTTGAAACTCCCTGCCTATTGAGATGCCATCCCTGTACTTTTTTGTTTTAGTTTCTGTTTTAGTATTTTAACCTTCTGCATGTTTTAAAGTACTGTTGCAGATTTTCCTGGATTTTATTGTGTTCTCTTTTTGCAAACTGCTTTGAGAGTGTTTTTTTGGGGATTTTTGGTGTATAAATTTTTTGAAATGAAAACAAAACAGCCCCATTGAAGTGAATGGGCATGGCTAACTTGGGGGGGGGGCATCGTGTAGCTAGCCCATGAATGTTTGCGCCTATTATTGGACAGATGTTGGGAGATTGCATCACGGTCTTTGACAGCTGTCACTTAGAAGCTGGTATTTTTTGCAAAATTCACCTGTGCTTCTCAAAGCTCTCTCTCTCTGTGTTGTGGGGTATATTTCTAAAGGCTGCTGTCGTATACGTTTCTTCCAAGTAGGAATCTATACAGGACTGAGCTGTGATGAGGATTCTTAACTGATGGTTGTAGCCACCACTGGGCCACACTGCTGTACTGTTAACTGATGGACGATGAATTGCTTTATTACAGTAGCTTGGCAGCTTCTGCTGCCAGCCATGGGGCATTTCTGAATCGTGGTTTTGTAGTTAGAGTCGAAAGATGGTGGAGGACTCCCTTCCCACTGCCCTGTGCTTGATCCCTTTCTCCCAGAAATTGTATATCGCCCTATACCTGCAGGTCTCAGGGTGGCTTGCAACATAAAATCACAAAATAAATAGGAAAAATGCAAACATGAACAACGCAATAACTGCCCCCCCTTCAGCAACACACTGTACTGGCTGAAGTTTCCAAACCATCTTCAGAGGGAGTCCTACGTATAGCACACTGCAGCAATCTAACCACTAGGTTACCAGAGCATAGACTAGGGGTCAGCAAACTTTTTCAGCAGGGGGCCAGTCCACTGCCCCTCAGACCTTGTGAGGGGCTGGACTATATTTTTTAGTGGGGGGGATGAACGAATTCCTATGCCCCACAAATAACCCAGAGATGCATTTTAAATAAAAGGACACATTCTACTCATGTAAAAACACGCTGATTCCCAGACCGTCCATGGGCCGGATTTAGAAGGCGATTGGGCCAGATCCGGCCCCTGGGCCTTAGTTTGCCTACCCATGGCATAGACGATATCATGAAGAAATGGTTTTACAGGACCACGTCTTTGCTGAAGCTAAGCAGGCCTAGGCCTGGTCAGGTTCTGCATGGGAGACACACAGAGCTTGAAAACCACATGCCTGCCTACCTGAATTTCTGTGACAGAAGGAAGGTGTGCTATAGAGGTTAAAGAAAGCAAATAAAAATAAAATTTCCAGGGCCAAAGTCTGCATGACATGGTGCAAACTTTGATCATTGTAGGAACTCACTGCTGCAGGGCACAAAGTATCAGGGAGCCCTCAAAGCAGGTGACTCTGGAAAATCTCATAAAGGCACTCGGAGGTAAATCGTTATCTATTTGAAATTAAAGAGACATCCACTAGTCATCTCAATGAATTTCAGCCAGTCTGCTCAGACTATGACTTAGTCGGGCACCAACCACTTGCTATGACAGTCTCCCCGTTCCATGCTAGCTTTCCTCATGCAGGGATGTGTGGAGCAAATTTAAATAACAGTTGAATTGTAGATACAGCCCCTTATTATAGGTTTAAATGTGGTTTAAATTTATAAAAAAATCTATATGGCTAGGAAGACCGCAAAGGGTTTTTGAAGACCCTTCAAAAGGGTATAATATGCACAGAACTTAGGTTTGTTTCCAATTTCGTAATACTCTGAGTGGACCTGTTGAAATTTACAGGCTTAAGTTTCTTGAGCCCGTTCTTTTTCAGTGGATCTACTGTCAGCCTGGATAGCTCCATTGGACAGCTCCCAGACCGTGGTGCTGGAAATGCCAAAGCTGCAGGAGTGATCCCTGCATGGGGCAGCTGACTGTTCCTGCATTGCAGGGGGTGGACTGGATGATCCTCAGGGTCCCTTCCAACTCCACGATTCTCTGAGTAGGACTGGCCTAACCCAGAGATTTTGGCAGAAAGCCTTGCCAAATTGGCAAAGGTAACTATGTAAACTGAAGATCAAGAAGAGGTAGACCTTAAGGAGGAGTCGAAACCTTTTATTGAATATTTAAAGAATCGTTGTAAACATAGGATTTGAATGAAGAATGAAGAACAGTAGCTGAATACTTGTTGGAGTGCAGTGTGGAAAAGATAATGTATAGAATATTTATAATATGCAGCAACTTTAGAAACTACAGGGGAAACCATGGAGGGGAAGTTGAACGTGAAACAGATGTGTATATGGCAGCATTATCATTTTGTAAACTTTTGAAATTTAGAAGTAACAAAAAGATTTTGGCAGAAAGTCGGGAGGATGTTTCAGCACCACGGACAAGGCTGTTCTTCCACCGCCATCTCTATCTCTCGGGGCCATTTGCTTTCTTTGTTTTCCAGTCTCATTTTGGTCCCAATACCCAGCAGGATCCTGCCCTGCTGTGCTCAGTTGGACTTTCCACCTCAAGTCTGAACTGAACACGCAAAATTTAAGTTTTAGATCATAGCGTGGGTTGCTGTTTTTCCAGCTGGCTCTCTAAGTTAGGACTTCTAGGTTGCCTCACATCAAAGGATATTATGGAGTCTCCTCTTTTCCAGGCTAAACATATCTGGCTCCTTCAACTGTTCCTCATCAGGCTTGGTTTTCAGATCCTTGATCATCTTGGTCACCCTCCTCTGCACACCTTCCAGCCCATCAATATCCTTCTTAAATGGTGGTGCCCAGAACTGGACACAGTTTTCCAGTGTGGTGTGACCAAGGCAGAATAGAGTGGGACCATTACTTCCCTTGCTCTGTTGATGCAGCCTAGAACAGCATTCACTTATTATGCTGCTGCATCACCCGGTGGAATCATGTTCAGCTTGTGGTCCACCAAGACCCCTAGATCCTTTTCACATGGACTGCTAGTAAGCCAGGTGTCCCCTGTCCTATATTTGTGCACCTGGTTCTTCCTGCCTAAGTACATTTGTCCCTACTGAAATTCATTTTGCTAGCCTGGACCCAGTTCTTCCTGATTCTGTGCCGCTAACTCCCCGTCCCAGTTTGGTATTATCTGCATATTAGATGAGCATCTCCTCAATTCCTTCAACCAAGACTATTGAACAACAGCGGGCCCAAGACAGAACTCACTTGTCACTTTTTCCCAAGATGATGAGGAACCGTTAATGAGTCCTTTTTGGGTTTGATCAGTCAACCAGCTACAAATCCACATAACAGTTACCTCATTCAACCCACATATTAGCAGCTTCGTTGTGAGAATATCATCGGGGACTTTGTCAAAAGCCTTACTGAAATCAAGATACACTATGTCCACAGCATTTCCCTGATCCACCAAGTTTGTAATTCCATCAAAAAAGAATCATAGAATCCTAGAGTTGGAAGAGACCACAAGGGCCATCGAGTCCAACCCCCTGCCAAGCAGGAAACACCATCAGAGCACTCCTGACATATGGTTGTCAAGCCTCTGCTTAAAGACCTCCAAAGAAGGAGACTCCACCACACTCCTTGGCAGCAAATTCCACTGTCGAACAGCTCTTTCTGTCAGGAAGTTCTTCCTAATGTTTAGGTGGAATCTTCTTTCTTGTAGTTTGGATCCATTGCTCCGTGTCCGCTTCTCTGGAGCAGCAGAAAACAACCTTTCTCCCTCCTCTATGTGACATCCTTTTATATATTTCAACATGGCTATCATATCACCCCTTAACCTCCTCTTCTCCAGGCTAAACATGCCCAGCTCCCTTAGCCGTTCCTCATAAGAAAGAAAGAAAGAAAGAAAGAAAGAAAGAAAGAAAGAAAGAAAGAAAGAAAACGAGGTTTGTCTGACATGAGTTGTTTTTGAGAAACCTGTGGTGTGTCTTAGTAATCACAGCATCCTCTTCTAAACACTCACAGACCAACTGTTGAATGATCTGCTCTAGGACCTTCCCTGGTATTGATGTCAAGCTCACCAGTCGGTAATTACCTGGGTCTTCCTTTTTGAAGATAGGGACAACATTTACTCTCGTCTGTAGGAACCTCACCTATTCTCCACGATTTCTCAGAGATCATAGACAAAGGCTCTGAAATTGGATGCAGCTCGTCAGGCCCTGAAGATTTGAATTTATTTAAAGTAGCTAGGTGTTCCTTTACTCTTTTCCCGCCTTGGGCTGCAGTTCCCCCCTTGCATCGTTAGTCTGCTATCACCAAGTTGGGCATCACTTTCCTTTTGGGTGAATGTTTGAAATGACTGGTTTTCTTATCCTATCTTTTCCCTAAGAAGCTCAGGGCAGTTCTCTCTTGCACTCCATTGTATCCTCACAACCACCCTGTGAAGTAGGCATGGCACAGAGAAGGAGGGAGAGGCGGGGAGAGAGAGCACAATTTGAACTCAGCTCAAGTCAAGACCTCCCACCCCCTGCAGCATCTTGCATCTCATATGCATGTTGCTGGCCTGGAAGGACGAGTCAAATTCTACAGGTCTTCCTGCAGGGCTCATGAAAGCAATCATCCAATCAGGAAAAAAATAGGCAAATTAGTCTATTGCTCTAGAAAAAGAGGGGCCAGAACTCACCACGAGCACCTCCCTTGTTCTCTTAGAATAGCAATGGCACTCTCCTGAGAGGCAGCAAGTTCCAGCTGAAAAAAAGCCCGTAACAGCAATAAAAACAATAAAATAACCATTTTAAAAACCACACAAATCTCAATTAACTGTTGTGGAAGGATCTATTCTTAACTGCCTGTGTAGGCCTGGCAGAAAAGTTTTCAGCAGGCATTTAAAAGTTGCCACAAAAGGCACCCGTTGAATCTCCAGTGGCAGAGAGTTCCGCAGGACCAAGCCAAAGACAGTGAAGGCTCGGTTGTCCTTGATGTTGTCTCAGGAAACAGCCAGCAAAGTTGAGGGAGCTGGGATATGTAAGGGTTCAGGAGGCAACAGAGGCATCCTTGACCTAAGCTGCTCAGGATTTTGCCAGTTCATACTAGAATCTTGAACGTGGCTCAGTAATACTACAAATAGAAGCAAAAATTATTGGCAGCCAAACTGGGTCATTCTTCTGCCCCTCTGGTTATACAGATTGGATGCCCGCCTTTTAAATTAAGGTTTCTTGGCTAGTGGGGCAGGGGCAGGATTGGGCATGGCGTAAACTCCTGAGAAGGTTGTTGGTGCTGTCCTCTTCCAACCAAGACACCCAACTCTGAATCCCAGCCACTCCCAGGGACAAACTGGGGTTGCTGCTTCCACGCTCAGCCCCAAACCATGAGCCAGGGTGCAGAGTATTTTGAGCCGGATCCAGCTTTATAAACAACCCAACTGGGTCGTTTTTCACCCATTGGACGCCAACCCTTTGGAATAATGTTTCCCGCTTTTAACTGGGACCCGACTTTGAGAACGGGAGCGTGGGGGGGGGGGGTCAGGCATTGTGTGAGCACAGGGAGGGTTGTTGGTTTTGCATATAAAAAAAAAATGTAAACCAGACACCTACCTCAGAGGCAGCCTCATGCAAACTTGTTCATCTGTGTCTGAATAGGCACCCCTAAATGACATTCGCATCATCTGGTGGCTTTGGAGGACGACCTCTGACCCTGTCTGGCTCTCCCGCATAGAAAGGCTGTCGTCTTCTCCCCCTGTCTGGCCATTGTCCCTCCATTTCCATATTGCTCCCCCCCCACCCCTCTTTTTCCCATGCTGTCGCTCTCAGAGGTTCGCCCCCTCCCAACCCTTTCCCATCTTTTTCTCCCGCCCCAACCCGAGCCGGTTTTTAAAAATCAATCAAGTTTAGAGAAGAGAAGGAGACTCCTCACATTCGGAGAGGCTGGAGGAGCCGGACACTTATATGCTGAAAGGATTTTTATTTTGCAGGGCGGGGGGGGGGGTCTGTTTTGAGTTTTCTCTCCCCATCCGAAATCTCTCTTTTTGACATCCCCCCCCTTTACCACACACTTTGGGAACGCAGAAATGGCAAAACGTGGCGATTTAGGCGGAACCGTCTACTTTGGACAGCAAGAGACAGGAGACTGAGTGAGTAGGAAACTTTTACAGAAATGAAAATGGGTTCTCTCTTGTGGGCAAGGTTTTGATGTTTTTGGGGAATAAGCTTTGCACAGGGTGAAATCCGGAGCCTCAAATCCAGATAGAAAGTAGGAGGAGGAAATAACCCATTTGAATTGTCTTAAGTGAGTCATGGCCACTAATTTTAATGGGCCTACTTCTGAGTAGGATTGGCTACAATTGACTTGCCTTTTGTTAAAGCTGTAGGATTTAAATTTTTAATTTGTGTTAATAAGGACTAGTAAGAATAGGCAAATCTGTCCATTTCACTCTTTCTTGTTTCCCCAGTCTTTAGCTTAGTTCTTTACATTTTCACAGCAGTTTGTGATTTGTATTTTTATTAAGGGGGGGGGGAGTTCTCATGAAACGGCATTGCTGAATCTTTCCTAAAACGCTAATTTCTTGTTTTCGCAAATATCATGCATTTTATCCACACTTTACTGTCAAATAATGCATATATATGTGTGTGTGTGTGTGTGTGTGTATGCATGACTTGGCTGGAGAACTGGCTTGTAAAATTCAGAAAAGTGCAAATTTTGACAGGGAGCTGTTTTCTGGTTTCCATATATTTTTCAAAACTGGGAATTTGCTTTTGTTTCTGATGTTTTTGACCTGTTTTATGTTTGTTTTATGGTTCTCTTTTGTAGGCTATCTTGAAAATCTAGATTAATAAAAAAAGAAATGAAATGAAATTGTGAATTTTGTAGGTTCACCTTCAGAGGTGAGGCAGCTGAATAGCTACCCTGTCCTGAGAAAGAGATTATATTATCTCCTCTTCTTTTACAAATTTAATTGAGGACACCCTTGTAACACTTTTGACCTGGTTGGGGGGCTCTTCCAAGATTCATTTTGCCATTCCATACACTGGTAGAGATGCTTTGTTAATATTTATCCATCTATCCAATCCTTCCTCCCAAAGGAACTTGAGAACAACTCACTTTGGAAGATGCTTAAAGAGTTAGGGAGGTCTTGCATCAATTAGGCCAAAGGTACATTTGAGGGGCTGAAAGTATCCCACACCTCAGATCTTAAACAGCTGTTCAAGATGAACTGGTTGCTAGCGTGCCAAACAGTTTGTGCTAATATTTGTGTGCATATGTTGCTGCTGTTGCTTAAAATAAAAAAAACAATTCTGCCTCCTCTTACCTCCAGGCTTTGGGTTGGGTAGCGAACCTGAGTTAGGCACTTTGCGATGAACTGATCCAATTGAGTTGTGGATGATGATTTCGCCGGGCGAAATCCTTGGGTAGACCTCTTTGCTTCTAAGGACTCTGTTTTGGAAACCTGCAAATGAAATTTCAGAGGTGGCATTTACCCAAGGGTGGGGTAGGGGCGGTGAAGGGGGGGAAGGCCCCCCAATAATAATAATAATCAATTAGGAACTGTGGTTTGATCAAAATAGGAACAAGTGAAGCAATTTGCTGGTAGTGCTGGTTGTAAGCATTTGCAAAGGGACGGATCATGCAGACAGGTAGAGAGAGAAATGTGCTGAAATCCTGGGAAGCTGTGCAGTGGTTTGGTTTTCTTTTACTATCCAGAGATTTCCACGAACTGGAGCGGAGGCTGAGGATAATAACAAAATAATCAGAATAATTATCAGCATCGTAGGCAGGGGGAGGCAGGAGAATTATGGCCGGTCCCTTTAAGATGCACAGACCATGTCTTCCTCCCCCCCCCCCGGGGGGGGGGTTCGTGACTCAGCAACTGCAGAGCCAGTAACTTTGCCAGGGGAGAGAATTTTTGCACGCAGGGTTACTCTAGAGGCAGGTGCAACTTGGGTCTCAGTGGGATATGCTTGGGCCTGGACTGGGGTTGGCGGGGTGTATATATTGCTATAGTGGGAGCAGTCTGCAAGAGGTGGCAAGCCACATATTTGTGGGGGTGTAAAAGGGCAATTCCTTGAGGACAAGCCTCTTTGGGTGTCTGTCCCAACGGCGGTTTGGACGGCAGGGTTATTTTTGGACGCCTTTGCCATATTTCAGGTTATTTTTTCACTGCTGATTTACTGCACTTAAAGCCCAGCTTTGTCTTCAAGGAGTTCAAGGTGGCCTGCATGCTCTCCCCCTCTTCACAAAACAACCCTGCGAGGCAGACTAGGTTGAGAAGCAGTGGCTGCCCCCCCCCCAAGGTCGCACCCAGTGAGCTTCACAGCTGAGTGGGGCTTCAAACGCTGGCCTCCCGTGTCCTTGCCCGATGCTCAGTGGCGTAGCGTGGGTTGTCAGCACCCGGGGCAAGGCAAGTAATTTGCGCCCCCTAACCCGTGGATTTGCGCCCCCTAACCCTAACCCCCAGATGTTGCGCCCGGTGCGGCCGCCCCCACCCCCACCCCCCACGCTACGCCACTGCCGATGCTCTAACCACTACACCAGGGATATATGTATTTCTGGACACATTGTGTTGCGAAATTCTGGACACACTGCGGAATTCAGGTAAGGGGCAAAGCTTCGAAAAATGGCTCCCGTCTTGTGTCCAAAAACATGCATCAGGTAGCTCAGAATGTAAGCGTGAACTAGATCAAATTTCTCCCTCTCCCCCTTGGTCTAGATACATAGATGTTTGGGCAAGGCCTACCCAACAGGGCTGGTTTTTCTCTTTGGTTATCTAGCTGTATGAGTATATATGATGTCATAAAGCTAGAAAACCGAATGTACAAACCCACCCACTACTCGACGGGGCACCCCCAGCTTTTGCAAATGTCTCCCCACGTCTACATCTTCCAGCAAAGGGTCCTGGGAATTGTTGCAGGGGGGGCAGGCGACCCCTTTGACATTATTGTGGGATGTACAGGAAGAGTTTTCTCTTGGCGGCCAGTTAAAATCTTACTTGTGGAAAGAGAAGGATGGAGTTGAAGTACAAGGCTGGGGGTAAATATAACTGAATAAAATGGAACAGCAACGTCAGGGAATGGGGCTTCTCTGAGCGCCTCTGGCTGGCTTTCAAAGGGATGAGATTTTATTTGGAATAACATGCTGGCAGTAAGAGCTGTTGGACGGCGGATCGGGTCCCTCAAATGGTCTTCTATCATTGATGCTTTAGCTGAGATTCCTGCATTGCAGGGGGTTGGACTAGATAATAGAATAACAGAATTGTAAGGTACCATGAGGGTCATGTATAATAATAATAATAATAATAATAATAATAATATCCACCCATCTAACTGGGTGGCCCCAGCCACTCTGGGCGGCTTCCAACAGATATAAAAACACAATAAAACCTCAAACATTAAAAACTTCCTTACAGGACTGCCTAAAGACGTATTCTAAAAGTCATACAGTAGTACCTTTGTTTATGAGTTTAATCCGTTCCAGAAGTCCGTTCTTAAACCAAAACCGTTCTTAAACCGAGGCACGCTTTCCGTAATGAGGCCTCCCGCCGCCAATGCCCTTCCATTGTTCGGATTCCATTCTTAGACTGAGGTAAAGTTCACAAACTGGGATGCTACTTCCAGTTTTGCAGAGTTTGTAAACCAAATTGTTCATAAATAGGGCTGCTCTTAAACCAAGGTACGACTGTAGTTTTTTATCTCCTTGACATGTGATGGGAGGGCGTTCCACAGGGCGGGTGCCACTACCAAGAAGGCCCTCTGCCTGGTTCCCTGTAACCTCACTTCTTGCAGGGAGGGAACCGCCAGAAGGCCCTCGGAGCTGGACCTCCATGTCTGGGATGGACGATGAGGGTGGAGACGCTTCTTCAGGTTTCAGGGCCAAGGCTGTTTAGGGCTTTAAAGGTTAGTATCAACACTTTGAATGGTGCTCAGAAACATACTGGGAGCCAATGTAGGTCTTTCAGGACTGGTGTTATATGGTCTCGGTGGCCACTCCCAGTCACCAGTCTGACTGCCTAATTCTGGAATAGTTGTAGTTTCCCAGTCACATTCAAAGGCAGCCCCATGTAGAGCGCATGGCAGTAGTCCAAGCGGGAGATAACCAGAGCATGCACCACTCTGGCAAGACAGTGGAAGTAGGGTTGGAAGGGGTCCTGAGGGTCATCTAGCCCAACCCCCTGAAATACAGGACTCTTTTGCCCAATGTGGGGCTTGAACCCATGACCCTGAGATTAAGAGAAGAGGGGGTGTGGGAGAGTTCACGAGAGAGAAAAGGAGAGAGCCCCCCCTGAGATTAAGACTGTCCTGCTCTGCTGCCTGAGCCATCTCAGTTGCATTAGCCATTCCTCTGCCCCACCCTTGCCCCCTCCCAAGGCTGCAATTCTGTGAAATTGTGTGTGTGTGTGTTTACCTGGAAAAGCAGTGGATCGTGACAGCAGTCTACAGTGCAGCTGGGCTACAGGTCAGTGGCAGAGCACTTGCTTGGCACGTAGAAGGTCCCAGGTCCCATCTGTCATGGATGCTTTAGTTGAGATTGCCGGGGGGTGGACTGGATGACCCTCAGGGTCCCTTCCAGCTCTACAGTTTAGGATTCTATGGTTCAGTCTTCAGTCCTCTGCCCCTGCTGCAACAAAACATGTCTCTCCTGCGCCAGTCTCTACAGCCATAGCAAGTGCTGCAACCTTCCAACAGCTTGACCTCAGCCCCCAAGGTGCACTCTGTTGCAGTCCTGTGCTGCCAGCTGTGGCAGAGCTCAGTGGAGGGAGAAGCCAGCCAAGTCTCAGGGGGGTCCTTGCCTGGAGGCAGAGTCCAAATGCAGGGTCCAGCCCTAAGGTCAGGAATATCTCCGTTCACGTAGTCAGATGATCTGGGGGTCAAGAAAGCCAAGGGCCCAAAGTCACAAGAAGCAGCAAGGTCTGCTCAGAAATGACAAATTTTTGTTTCCAGTAACTGGCTGAGGCTGGAAATCCTGCTTGAGAAAGCTGGAGTCAGCTGGTTCACATCAGGAGCAAGAAGGCTGATGAGCAACAGGTGGAGTCACCTCACCTTCTGCTCCTTCAGGCTGCTGCTCAGCAAGTGAAGCCGACTTCTGGCCCATGACACACTCCTCCGTTGTCTCCCAAGAGAGGTGGATGCCAGCAGCAGCAGCAGCAGCAATAATAATAATCATAGAATTGCAGAAGGTTTGTTTTTTTAAGTGCCTAATTTATCCAGATTACTGCTAATTATTCCTGCAGGGGGTTGGACTGGATGACCTTTGGGGTGCCTTGCAATTCTACATTTCTAGGATTCTAGTTTGGGATGGATCACCAAGGAGAGCTTATGCCAGACTTCAAAATCTCGCTCTCCCTGGCTGGCAAGGTATCGTTTGGCTTGGCCCAGACACTTTCAAGCCTATCTTCTTAAAAACTGAGAGCCAGAACTTTCTTTCTTTTGAAACAATGAAGCTTTTCTTTCCTTTTAAACTACTACAGAATCAAAGCATACTCAGTGCCCTGGTTACAAAACTAATAATTTATTATTACTATTATTTTTCATAGAATCGTAGAATAATGGAATTGTAGAGTTGGAAGGGACCCCAAAGGTCATCCAGCCCCACCCCGTGCAAGGCAGGAATGTGCCCTTAATTTCGGATCATGCCTCTCACTCGCCTGGAGGGGGTTGGAGAGGGCTGCTGTCTGTGTTTGTAGAAACCAGCGTAGTGTTCAAAGGTAACAAATTACTTTTAGTGCTCCAGCGACTTTGACCTCTCTGTTCATGTACTGAGTCTGTTCCTCAGACCAAAAATGATCCCCCACCTTTAAAGATTTGTTTTCCCCCAACAATTTGACAGCTTTCTCCAACCCTCATTCAGCTTCGCCATCTTGCTTGGCCAACATCTTCCTGGGGACTATCTGCAAAGGTAGTTAAATAACAATTTCCTGGTTTGTGGGAGGGAGAACTCTTTTCCCCCCACAGAGGCGCAAGCCGATGAGTCAGAAAGAACATCTTAAAATAGGCTCCACTTTAAGGCCTCGTCTTCCAAATGCCATTAATTTTCTGGAGATTACAGACCTTCTCCGTATCCTAGCATCAGAAACTATTCCAGGGAAGGGAACAACAGTCAATTGTAAAAAGCAACACGAAACTGAAAAGGAAAAATCTTCCAGGCTGATCTGTAAAATGCGAATTGTTTGTTTGTTTTGCAAATTAAAAGCCTCTTTGCCACTAGAGTTGGAAGAGACCCCGAGGTCCTCTAGTCCAACCCCCTGTAGTTGCTTTGGGGTACAGCACGGCCTTTAAGTGCGTGTTGAACATGCCTCAAATGTATGGCGTCAACTGTGGAATCATAGGGTTGGAAGGGGTCCTCAAGGTCTACTAGTCCAACCCTCTGCAATGCAAAAATCTCCACTAGATCGTACCCAACCTCTCCTTAAGCACCTCCAGGGGTTGCAAAGCTGTGCGAAGCCATCTGTGTAGTAGTTTCAAGGCGTTTCCCCCCACGAAGTGGGTTTTAAGAGTGTTGCTTCCCAAATTTTATTCCAAGGCCCTGTGACCTTTTGAATAAAAACGTTATCCACCGACACACTTTGTTCCAGCTGCTCTGATCTAGACCCAACACACACAAACCCCCGGGACCCACTCTCCGCAAATCCTGACAGCGAGAAGACCACCTGCCCATCGGAGAGGAGGCAACACAATGGATCTGTCTGGAGTCTGAATTGTGGGGAGACAGGCTGTTTTATGATCTGTGTAGTTCACTGAGAATAGAAAACAGCTCGTTGGGCCATCTCTCTCTTCCCTCAGCCTCCGTGGCCTCACCTCACTCTGCTAAATCATCTGGCCCTAGATTTATATTTTTAAAAGGTCGACTATAGTGTCAAAACACACACACACACAAACTCATGGAGGAGAGGGCTATCAATGGCCATTATTATTATTATTATTATTATTAAAAATAATAATTTTTTATTTATACCCCGCCCTTCCCAGTTCAAAAACCGGGCTCAGGGCAGCTAACAACAAATTTAAAACACTTTAAAACACTTAATTATAAAAGCAGCATAAAATACAGTATAAAAGCATGAATAACAATAAAATTCAAAAATCAGTTAGATAATCCCCAGGGCTAGCTGGCTGAATTGGGGCCAGCGAGGAGACCAGGGGAGAATTAGCTGTGGGGTCTCAGAGCGGGTGATCTTCATAAAAGGGGAGAGGGAGGGAAGGGAAGATGAGGCTGAATTCAAATTAAAGGCCAGGAGGAATAGCTCTGTCTTACAGGCCCTGCGGAAGGAGGTTAAATCCTGCAGGGCCCTGGTCTCATAGGACAGAGCATTCCACCACGTCGGAGCCACCACTGAGAAGGCCCTGGCCCTGGTGGAGGATAGTCTGACTTCCTTAGGGCCCAGGACCTCTAAAGTATTCTTATTCATGGACCTTAAGGTCCTCTGCGGGTCAGACCAGGAAGCGGTCCTGTAAATACGAGGGCCCTAAGCCACAAAGGGCTTTAAAGGTCAAAACCAGCACCTTGAACCTGACCCTGTACTCCACCGGGAGCCAGTGCAACTGGTAAAGCACTGGGTAAATATGCTCCCATGGCAGGGACCCCGTCTTACCCCACCCATCTGACTGGGTTGCCCCAGCCACTCTGGGCAGCTTCCAACACATATAACCAATACCCTTCAAACATGTAGAAAAACATAATAAAACATTAAACATTATAAACCTCCCTCTCCTGGTTGCCTTCCGATGTCTTCTAAAGGTTGTCTCGTTACTTATCTCCTTGGCTCCGGGGGTCGCATAACTCCAGACCCTCCAACATTTGTCTGATGAAAATAGGGACGTCCTAAGGAAAAGCGGGACATTACGGGATCAAATCAGAAACCGGGCGGCTTCTGTAAATCCAGGACTGTTCCTGGAAAATGGAGACACTTGGAGGATCTGTGAATAGCAGTTGGTGGAAACCACAGGAGAGGAGGGTGTTGCTCATGCCTTGCTTTTAGGATTGGGGCCCTTGGCCGGCCACCAGGAGGACAGGATGCTGGACTGAGTCAGCAGGACAATTCTGATGGCCTTATGACTCATATGTCAGCTTGGTGGAAACTCCATCTCTCTATCTTTGAATCCCACTTGCTGTGGCACTCGGGTCCTCCTACTGGGATTTATTTAGTTATCCTTCTTTTTTTTGCCAGATCATTTTTATTTTTTATTTTCCAGATATTTACCAAATCCTTCAAACTTATTTAATACAAATTCCCCCCCAAAAAAATTTCTGCACTCCGTTCTTGATGCTTCCAAAGTTCTCTCTTGTTGCTTCTTTATTTCCCTAGTTATTTCTAATTCACATTCCATTCCTTACAATTAACCTTATATTACAATAGGCTTTTCGTGTGTTTTTAAACTTATCCATAGCCATTAGCTATCCACTTTCCAATTCCTGCACATACAATATTTTAACATTTGCAATATCTGTAAGTGAGGTTAATCAACAAATTATCAGTCCGTTATAATAATTATCATTTCTAAGTTACGTTCCTTTCCTTCATTCTGCATGTATGAAAATCTAATAGTTGACATTAGATTGACATTTCCCTTTTCTTCTTATAATAGTCCACTCTCTCCAAAAAACTTCCTGTCCACTGTGCTTTAATTTCCAGACAATCGATCACCTCAATTATTTAGCTATCCTTAGGAACATTGGAAGCTGGCACATGCTGTTTGGTGTTGCCCACACTGGCTGGCAGCAGCACTCCAAGGTTTCAGGCAGGCCTCTCTCCCAGCCTTGCCTGGAGATGCTGCCGGGGATTCGAACCCAAGACCTCCTGCATGCAGAGCAGGCACTGTCCCAGAGCTCCTCAACCCTTTCCATCCTCCCCCACCACCAACCTTGTGAGGTAGGTTAAGCTGAGAAATATAGTGACTGGCCCCAAGGTCCCCCAGTGAGATGGGTGGCTGAGTTTCAGATTCGAACTCAGGTCTCTCCCAAGTCCTAGTCCTAGTCGCAGTGTGTGGGGAGAGGGAGGTACAACACTGCATGTATCCAACAAAGTTCTACTCAGAGTAGAGACGTTAAAGTTACCGGACCCAAGTTTACAATGGGTCACCTCTGAGCGAGACTATAGTAAGAAAAACAAGAGGAGATTTCCTTGTTCGTTTATTTCATTTAAGAATCATAATGATTGCACTCCTGTTCAATAATTTCACACACACACAAGTTTTTTAAAAACTGCATTATGTGTAAAAACAATTTTAAGAACAGAAAAACCCTAATTGCAATTACATACAAAACATATTTTTAAAAAGCAGGTTGTGTATAAAATCCATTTTCTAATGGTTAGCTTTTTTATCACTATGTCAATTTTAAAAAACAAAACAAAAACAAAACTCTATTGTGTTACATACTGTAGTGTTAACAGGTTTATATTTTAAAATCAAGATTCAACTTTTTATATATACCTCGGTTTTGGAACGTAATCCGTTCCGGAAGACCGTTCGAGTTCTGAAACGTTCGAAAACCGAGGCTTGAAGGACGGTCTGCACATTCAATAGAGAAAATTGGAAAAAAGAAAACCTCAGCAGAAGCCCTTTACTTCCGAGGAGTGCTCAAAAACGGAAGCATTTACTTCTGGGGTTTTGGCATTTGAAAATCGAAACGTTCAACTTTCGAGACGTTCAAAAACCGAGGTACCACTGTATAGATAACTCTGTTTTTATGCACCAACCAGTCTTGAGATATCAATATCTATCTATCTATCTATCATCTATCTATCTATCATCTATCTATCTATCATCTATCTATCTATATCTATCTATCTATCTATCTATCTATCTATCTATCTATCTATCTATATCTATATCTATCTATCTATCTATCTATCTATCTATCTATCTATCTATCTTTCTCATGCCCTCCAACATTTCTCAGATGGGACACCCTATTCTACACCAGAAAGCTTCTTCTGCAAGCGTAGACCTCACAGGCACATCAGCATTGGTCACCTTGAGCCAACTCCAACCTCTCCGCTGAACCTGCCTCATAGGGTTGTTGTGAAGGAAAAATGTGCAAAGGAAGATAAATGGAAGGAAATAGGATATGGGATTTGAGCTGCCTTGAGTCCCTGTCAGGGGGAAAAACAGGAAATAATAATAATAATAATAATAATAATAATAATAATAATAATAATAATAATAATAATAGAAGAAGAAGAAGAAAATGAGAATGATCAGGAACATGCTAGACAGAAAATCCTATTAAACTCAGTGGCACTTAGTTCTGAGTGAAAATGCTTAGGATCAGTGTAAGGCAGCCCAGTCTTGACCAAGTTACCTGGGAGTAAGCTCTACTGAATACAATGGGGCTTACCTCTGAGTAGACAGGGCAAGGCTCCATTTGCAATAAAGGAATCAACATTCCCCATGCTTGATAAGAAATGGCTGGCTGCGGAAGCATTGCAATTACAGTGGTACCTTGGTTCTCAAACTTAATCCGTTCCGGAAGTCTGTTCCAAAACCAAAGCGTTCCAAAACCAAGGCGCAGTTTCTTATAGAAAGTAATGCAAAATGGATTAATCCGTTCCAGACTTTTGAAAACAACCCCTAAAACAGCAATTTAACTATCTAACTATCTAACAAGACCACTGATCCATAAAATGAAAGTAATAAAAAATGTACTGCAGTCATACAATCAGTCAATCAATCAATCAATCAATCAGTAGCTGAACTGGGTTCCACTCAGACACAAAAACAAAAAGAGAGAGCTGCAAAAACAAAAATGCAAAGTAAATAGCAAAAACAAACCTCAGTATAACACTCAAAACGGAGCATGTTCAGCTTCCGAAAAATGTTCCCAAAACAGAACACTTACGGTACTTCCAGGTTTGCAGCATTTGGGTTCCAAGTTATTTGAGTGCCAAGGCGTTTGAGAACCAAGGTACTACCACTGTAAAGAATTTAAAGTGGATTGGTGACATTTTCTTCCTAAAATATAGAAAGGGCTTCGTATGCCAGCTTCACCGTTTCCTTCATTTAGCTCATTTTCTTTATAAACAGGACTCTCTTTCTGCACCTACACACAAACCACTTTTAATTGTCCTCCGAGACATGGAGGAAAAGGGAAGCCAGGATCAAATCAGAAACCGGGATGGCTTCTGTAATTCTGGGACTGTCCCTGGAAAATTGGGGCACTTGGAGGGTCTGCTCTCTGTCTATCTATCTTCCCCCCCTGTATTTCATAGAATTATAGAATTGTAGAGTTGGAAGGACGCCAGGGGTCATCTAGCCCAACCCCCTGAGAGGAAGGAATATTTGCCATGTTCCGGAGTGAGTGGCAATGGGCCCGAGCTTTCCCTGCGCAGAAGGAGTGCCGGCTGACTGGGGTGGGGGAGAAGTAACAGAAAACAGAGAGGCCCCCGGGGGATGCAGTGGAGTAGCCTGCCAGAGGGCAGGGGCTGGCTGGTCGGCGGGAGGGCCCAACATTTTGCAGAAGCCTCGCTTTTGTCGCTATGTTCTTGGCACACTGTGGCGAGGGATGACCCCAATGAGAGGGATGAGTCTGCCAAGGACTCGGAAATAGCTCAGTTGGCACTTGAAAAGGCAGTGGGGGGGTCATTTGGCATTTCGCTGGGTCCATTTTCCTATGTCCTTTGGAGCCTTGCTTTGACACCAGCTTCCTCCGTGCCACAATGGCGGGCCGCCCGTGCCCGCTCTCCCGGTGCCAAGAAGAGGCAGCTGGATCGGAGGCCATTTCTGTTCAGTTCTGTTCAATGGGCTTGCCTGGCTTGGGCGGATATTGAGAGTCGAGTTCAGATCTGCCCGTCCAAGTTCTTTTTAAAACTTCTTTGTTCAGGGGCTAAACAGTCTCCCAGTTTGCGAAGTGGGGCACTTTCAGGAAAAAGTCTTCGAAGGCAGGCGGAGGGGGGCAGCCTGAAGAGAGAAAGGTTTGTATAAGCATGAATGGTGCTGGGCGAGAGAGGGGGAATTCATTATCCTTAGAATAAATTTAGGTGCAGGAAAAGGGACCCCCACAAAAAAGTAAACAAATGATCAAAGGGACGGAGTGACTCCCCAATGAGGGAAGCTTGCAAAGTTGGGGGGCTTTCTTAAGTTTGGAGAAAAGGCTAGTTTAAGGGAGGGTATAAAATGGTGTGTGGAATGGAGAAAGTGGATTGAGAGAAGATTTTTTCATGCATTCATGTAACACCAGAACTTGTGGGCATCTGTGAATTGGTCTCACCTATTATTATTATTTCAATTTATATACCATCCTTTATCAGAAGATCCCAGGGCAGTGTACAACATTAAAAACACATTACAGAACATAAGAAAAACATAAGAAAAAGCAAACTGACAGACAGTCTAATGATAAAATTGTCAACATAATAACTGTCCTCTACAGTCGGTGGCCATCACAAAATCTTGTGGGAGCAAATTCTGTGTTCTTACTTTGCACTGTGTGAGGAAGTCCTTCGTTCTGTCGGTCCTGAAACTACCAGCATAATTTCTTTTGTGAAAATATCAGGCTCGCAGCTTAAAAGGACATGGCACACGAGGAAAGGAGGAAGAGCTGGGAGGAAGAAACAGCAAGCTCAAACTATTCCGTGATTTTGTGTCATTCCATTTTAAAGCTGCCCGATTTAGAGGTCATTACTGGCAGCCCTTGTGGAGCTGGAGCAACTCCCCGATCAGAAAAAGTGGCAATGTCTGGGGCTTTTAAATGAGGGGGAAGGCATGTTTCAGATGAGAAATGACTGAGCTGTATAAAATTATGAGTGGCAGGGAGAAAGAGGATAGAGAAAATATTTTCTCCCTCTCTCCTAGAACAGAATAATAGAATCATGATATATTGATATATTTCCTCACCTTTATATGCAAAGTTTCTGCCTGCAGGGAGTGAAGGAAAGCAGTTATTATTTAATTTATATTTACCTTTTTAAAGTATTTCTATAAAAAGCATGCAATGGACAAAGTTTTCTGATCCCTCGATTAAAGCAACAACATTTCATATTGCAGTACAGAGTAACAGCAGTCCTCTGCCTCCAGGAGCCTACAATCTGGAGAAAGAAAGATAATTTTTCTTTTTTGCAGAGTGGGATGTTAACATCCTCTGCAGGGAATGGGAATGATAATGATGCCTGGAGGGGGATAAAAGAGAGTGCTGGACTGCCTCTGACTCTGGAGGCTCAACTTAGCCATCTTGGCTGCATCAAATCATGGACTCGCCTTGGTTTCAGCAGCAGCCAGCCCTTGAGGGGAAGCCCATGCAGTCAGGGCCACAGGGCAGCAAGGCCTCTCGTGGCATTGATCCCCAGAGAGCTGCTGCTTTGAGGTAGACTGTGCCTGTGTGTGGATGTTCCCTTAATATCCTGACTTAACTGCAGGTCCATAGGCCTGTCTTTCCTCGGGAGAATGTACCTAATCTTTCTTCTTAAAGTGATGTGGCTGCTACTGCGTCTTGATGGGAGTGGAGCTTTTGCTCCTGGTTATTTCTTCTGAGATGTCCTGATTATGACAATTTTGCAATTGCTAGACAGGCTCCCTTTGGAAGACAGGGACGTAATTGGCTGCCGTACACCAAATCGGACTAGTCGCCCATCCAGATCAGAGAATATCTGGACATAAGAAGCTTCCATCTCAACTTGGGTGTTTTCTTTTCTTTTCCTGCAAAGCAGGGCTCCTACCGCTGAGCGATGGTTCTTCCCTTTAAAATAAAGCAAGGTGCTGCTCCTCCGGTTTAAACAGGAGTTCAGGAAGTGGCTTTACCCAGAGTTGGACCATTTAGCTGAAGACTGTCAAGACTCAGGACTGAGAAGCACCTGTGGCTCTCTGCATCTTGCTTGATTCTGACTTCCATTGTCCCTGACCATTGGTCATGCTGGTTACTGGGTGTTGCAAACCAAAACGCCTCAAGGGCTTTGTACCAAACTGTGAAATGGACATTCTTCCACACCACCACCCCAAAATCAGACATGGCTGTAGTTGTGGGCTTCAGGACGGGCGCTCTGCACATGCCCTGGAAATGAACAAGCAAAAGCCTTGTTATTTTCCATCCATGTATGCAATACTAAATGATGTGTACTAGAATGACGTTGGGCTATTTTAAATCATTTTGGCTGTGCGCTTCATTTCATGTAGCTTTTATTGAGATGAGCAACTCATTCAGAACCATGAGGCCTAGCAGTTAGCTTTTCCGTTGTCAGGGATTATCGCAGCTGTACCCAGGCATCAGGCCTGGGTTGAAATCCCCAGCAGGACAGGGGGAACCTCCCTGTCTGAAACCCTGGCGAGTCGCTGCCAGTCAGTGCAGAAAATACGGAGACTGAGAGACTGTTGATTCCTGCATTCCAGGGGGTTGGACTAGATGACCCTGGGATCCCTTCCAACTCTACGATTCTATGATTCTGTGCAGCAGCCAAGCTGGGTTTTCCCAAGGAAACAGATTGCTTCTCAGAGGATGGACCGAGGCATTGAATGCTAAAGAGCTAAGTAGAGCTTCCATATTCAGGGGCAGTCTACCACCAAATGCCAGGCATGTAGTCCTGGCAAGGAGAGCTGCCGCTTCATGGCAGAACCCCTGTTTCGCATGCAGGTTCAATCCCTGAGGGCACCTCCAGGGAAGGACTGGGAGAGTCCCCTGCCTGGCTCAGCTTCCTAACGAGATCAGATTTCCAGGTCCCCTGGTTTCGCATTCAGAACTGAGGTCAGACTTGCATTTCCATGGGTTGGACTAGATGATCCATGGGCGTCCGGTCCAAAGCTACAATTCTAGGATGCTGTGCAGTCGTGGCATTGCCACATTCTGTACAGTATCTTGATGGACAGGAGACAAGGCACACTCTCAAATTTCTGTTATGGACTGCCTCTTTCTGTACGATGC
Source organism: Podarcis tiliguerta (assembly GCF_965153285.1). Taxonomy (NCBI): domain Eukaryota; kingdom Metazoa; phylum Chordata; class Lepidosauria; order Squamata; family Lacertidae; genus Podarcis; species Podarcis tiliguerta. The sequence continues at coordinate 11,399,874 of NC_139551.1, forward strand.
TTTGGGGTGGACTTTGGCTAAGGAGTTGGGCAACTTCTAAATAAAGTTCTTGCACGCTTTTGTTACAAAGTGGGGGGGGGGGGAGTGCCGCTACAACAGGAACCGATCTCCCTTGCTTTCCTCAACTCATTCCTGTCTCTGCTCATTCTTCTCAGAATGATAACGGACTTAGGGGGCACTGCCATCCCTTGATGGGGAGTTGGGTTGTAAAAGCCAGCTCCATTTTCTTCTTATAAGAGATTACTTTCTTTTTAAAAAAGGCTCTAGTCCTCCTGGCTGCAGCAACAGGCTCAAAAACATGTGGACAAATCTTATTGTGTTTTAATTATTTGTTCTTACTGTGTTCTTCGTTCACCAGCGAAGAACTGAGCCCAATCTCCTCGGAGACCGAAAGCAGTTTACCCTCAGCTGGCATTGAATCTCCAGGGACTGGGGCCAAGAGAGACACAAATTAAACACATTAAGCACAATAAAACATCAAGCACTGAAACCTTCCCATACAGTGCTGCCGTCAGATATCTTCTAAAAGTCATATAGTTGTTTATCTCCTTGAAATCTGATAAGAGGGCGTTCCACAGGGTGGGTGCCACCACCAAGAAGGCCCTCTGCCTGGTTCCCTCTATCTCACTTCTTGCAGTGAGGGAACAGCCAGAAGGCTCTCAGTGCTGGACCTCACTGTCCGGGCTGGACGATGGGGGTGGAGACGCTCCTTCAGGTTTCAAGGCCGAGGCTGTTTAGGGCTTTAAAGGTCAGCACCAGCTCAGAAATGTACTGCGAGCCATCGAAGATCCTTTAAGACTGGAGTTAAATGGTCCCAGTCACCAGTTTAGCTGCCACATTCTGGCTTAGTTGTAGTTTCTGAGTCACCTTTAAAGGTAGCCCCACAGAGAGCTCATTGCAGCAGTCCAACTGGGAGATAACCAGAGCATGGACCACCCTGGCAAGACAGTGTGCAGGCAGGGAGGGTCTCAGATGGAGCTGGTAGGCAGTGGTGAGTCCAGAATGAATCCCAGGCTGCACACCTGGTCCTTTCGGTCGCCCCACCTGCCTGTCCCCCAGAAGCACACTCGCTGGGATTCAGCCTCGATCCCTTGACTGCCATCCCACCCAATATGCTCTAGACTGGAGGGAGCAAATTTTCCAGGTTCTCTACCTTCACTGCACCCTGACCCCACCGCCATATGGCCCTTCGGAAACCTCCAGCCCCTTCCCCAATATCCCTCTGCGCGAACTTTCATCTTGACCTTGCCGGCAACCTAGCCAGACCCCGAAAGAGGGGTTTGGTGTGTCTCTGTGAGAGTCCACGGCCGAGTTTTATTTCTGGGCCACTGAGACATCTTTTTTGTTTCTCCCTGTTTTTCAGTCTGGTTTTGGTGGGGGCGGGGGGGTGGTGTTTGCTCCCCATCTTTTATCCCCGCAGCAACAAAAGGCGGTGGGGCAGTGGGGGGATGGGACGGACGGCGAGGTGTGGGTGTTTTTTTTAAGGAAATTGACGGCGAAATTAGTGTCAGGGCTGTCTCTGTGCACTAAACAAACGCCCCTCCAAATGGAGGACGCGGGTTGTGTATATATTAGCGTTGGGGGGGTTGACCCTGGTGGGGCCCTTCGCCCGAGCGTGGGAAAATTGGACGAGCCCCTTTCACAGCTGTTCAGGCCTCCAATAGGCGAGGGGGCCTGCACCCCCCCCTCCTCAGGCTGGCCTCCATTCAGTCTTTCAAGCGAGACACTCTTTTGACGACTCTTTCTCTCCTTCCCAAGAAACACAGGCCATTGTTTCCGCCGCTAGGGAAGGCTGCAAGGGGGTCTGCCGTATAGGGGAGGTGTGGGTGTCATCCCCCCCCCCCAGAAAACCTCCAGACATCGCTCTGGGGGGTGGAGGGAAATGGGGGTTCAGGCAGGAGAATCATAGAATCATAGATTTGGCCTGTGCTAAGGGGGGTGGACTAGATGACCCCTGGGGAACCTTTCGACTCTGCAATTCTAAGCGGCTGAACCAAAATTTAATAATAAACAAAGCATGGATAGCACATCCTACATTTCAACCTCGGTTTGCAACTTATAAAGTTATTGTGAAAGTTCATCGGTGTTTCAGTGTGGATTTTCATAGGAACGTCAAATTGCGGATTTGGGAGGGATCCCTGAGGGTCATCTAGACCAACCCCCTGCAATGCAGGAATTTTTGGCCCAATGTGGAACCTGAACCTCCAACCCTGAGATTAAGAGAAGAGGGGGTGCAGGAGGGTTCATGAGAGAGAAAAGGAGAGGGCCACACCGTCTGGTGGAACTGCCTCCAGTGCATGGCTTTCCCCATGAAAGATCCCAGGAACTGTAGTTCCAAGGGTGCCGGGAATTGTAGTTTTGTGCGGGTATTGCTACACAAGCGGCGAGGGAATCCAGGAGGGTTCTGGGCGAGGGAGAATATCTGTGCCCAGGTGAGGGACAGGGAGACCGGCACCCCTCCAGGTGTTCTTCGTTCTCTCTCAGCCTAGCCTACCTCACAGGGTTGTTGCGAGGATAAAATGGGGCAGGAGAAGAACTCTGTGGACATTGCTTTGTGCTCCTTCGAGCAGAGAGGTCTGCAAACTGTGGTCCGTTGCCTTTCGATGCTCTTGAGTTCAGAGAAACGGCAAGGCGACATGCATAAAATTTAGATAACTGCATTGTGTGGAAGAAGTGGGTAGAGGAAAGTTTTTCCCCATCTCTCATAATGCTACAACCTCTGAGCATCCCTAAGGTCCGTATAGTAAAAGCTATGGTTTTCCCAGTAGTGATGTATGGAAGTGAGAGCTGGACCATCAAGAAGGCTGATCGCCGAAGAATGGATGCTTTTGAATTGTGGTGCTGGAGGAGACTCTTGAGAGTCCCATGGACTGCAAGAAGATCCAACCTCTCCATTCTGAAGGAAATCAGCCCTGAGTGCTCACTGGAAGGACAGATCCTGAAGCTGAGGCTCCAAGACTTTGGCCACCTCATGAGAAGAGAAGACTCCCTGGAAAAGACCCTGATGCTGGGAAAGATGGAGGGCACAAGGAGAAGGGGACGACGGAGGACGAGATGGTGGGACAGTGTTCTCGAAGCTACCAGCATGAGTTTGACCAAACTGCGGGAGGCAGTGGAAGACAGGAGGGCCTGGCGTGCTCTGGTCCAGGGGGTCACGAAGAGGCGGACACGACTGAACGACTAAACAACACCTGAGCATCCCATGAAGCTGAAAGTTGGAAGATTCAGGACAGATAAAATAATGTCCATGCAGCACAGAGTTGACCTATGGAACTCACTCCCACAGGACCTTTGATAAATTCCTGCAAGACAAGCCTTCAAGCTTATTCCATCAGCTAGCTTCAGAACTCCTTTTCGAGTGTGACAGGTAGCTCCCTCTGAGACAGCATCACCTCTGCACCTGGAGTACCTTGAATGTCCCAGTTTAGCTCAGCCGAGACATTTAATCCCTGTAAGGAAGCTGCCTGGTGGTGGGAAGAGACGGTGCAGAGACTCAGACAGGGGTGCAACCAGCAAGCTCCTCCGGGGGCAAGCAAGTCAACTCCTTCTCTGTGGGGGCTGCAGAAGAAGACTCCAGTTTGCATCTCACACCAAACTGGGAGGGGGAGACAGAATCGGGATTCAAGGTGACCTTAGAAGATTGGCGAACTGGGCCCAAGCTAGCAAAACGAATTTCAGTAGGAAGAAATGTCAGGTTCTGCACTTAGGCAGGAAGAACCAGATGCACAAATATGGGATGGGGGAAACCTGGCTTGCTAGCAGCGCATGTGAAAAGGACCGAGGGGTCTTGGTGGACCACAAGCTGAACATGAGTCCAGAGGGTGATGCAGCAGCAACAAAGGCTAACGCTATTCTAGGCTGCATCCACAGAAGTCACGTGTCCTGGTCAAGGGAAGTAAAAGCACTGCTCTGTTCTGCCTTGGTCAGACCACTGAACGCCACAATTTAGGAAGGGTGCTGACAAGCTGGAAGGTGTACATACCCTCCCGCATTTCTCTAATGAAAATAGGAATGTCCTAAGGAAAAGCCGGACATTCCGAGTCAAATCAGAAACCAGGACAGATTCTGTAAATCCCGGACTGTCCCTGGAAAATAGGGGCACTGGGAGGGTCTGCTATATATCATCTAGTAATAGTTTTATTTTAAGCCATAAAGCACTGTGAAGATAACTCTTATAAATATTTATATTTTGCTATGTCGCTTGCAAGAGAGACAGTGTGGGGTAGTGGTTAGAGTGTCTTACTAAACCTGGGAGACCAGGGTTCAAATTCTCCACTTGGCCATGAAGCTCATTGGGTGGCCAGTTACTGCCACCCTGGCGCTCGCCTTCTCCTCCTGGTCCAGTCGTTCTGTTTCCAATTTATTATTTTTATTATTTAAAAAAATAATGCTTCCCCCACTCTTCTCCCACTCCACCCGCCCCCAAAATTGCAACCAATGTACATCAGCCACAACATACCGGTAATTTTGGATCAGCACCCTGGTCCCAGATACAGATGCAGTGGTTGTTAAACCTGTCATCCAGCAGCAAGAAGAGAAAAGGCTGGTCTGTGTTTAAAAGAGAGGAAACTTAACAAAACATACTGGTTACATACAGCCTAACCGGGAGTGCCAACTCCTTTCCTGAGTGAGGCTCCTCTGCCTTTAACAGCAGTGCAAAAATGGAAAAATCGACAGGTACACCTTATCATGGAGCTGCTGTAACAGGTGCTGCACCTGTTGAATTTCTATGTGCAGCTATTACATGTGCAAAAACGTCTTGGGAAGATGCTGGAGGAAACAGGAAACCAAGCCTGATGAAGGAGCTGGGGATGTTTAGCCTGGAAAAGAGGAGATAGGAGAGCCATCTTCAAATATCTCAAGGGCTGTCACATGGAATAGGGAGCTAGCTTGTTTTCTCCTGCTCTGGAGGGCAGGACTCGAACCCATGGCTTCAAGTCACAAGGAAGGAGATTCCAACTAAACACCAGGAAGAACTTTCTGACAGTGAGAGCTGTTCGACAGTGGAACACTCTCCCTCAGGAGCTTGAGACTCTCCTTCCTTGGAGGTTTCTAAGCAGAGGTTGGACGGCCATCTGCCATGGATGCTTCAGCTGAGATGCAGGGGGTTGGACTAGATGACCCCTGGGAATCTCTTCCAACTCGACAACTCTATGATTCTATGAGTCTTGCTTATAGGAAAGGCGGTTGCAATCCTAGTGGTCTTATGAAATCCCCAAATCCATAAATCCTAGTGGGGTTACTTTCAGAGAAAGTAAGGCTTCTGAAGACCTGTTGTCGGGAAACACAGGTGGGGGCAGGTACTGTGCTCGGATCCAGTTTTAGGGGTTCCCACTGGGACACAGTGAGGGCATCATGTTGAACATGTGGGCAGGATGGCGACTAAGATGGAAACGGGTCTGAAAACGGAGTCCTCTGGGGAAAGCTTGAGGGAGGTGTGTGTTGTTGCAAGCTTAGTCTGCATGATGCCCACGTCCCTTCTCATTACTGGTGTCCTGGATCCAGCAAGGGTTAAATGCTTGGAGGATAATAGACAGGGCATTTGTAGAACTGGAAGGGACCCTAAGCGTCATCTAGTCCAACCCCCTGCAATGTAGGAACTGGAGGCTCAATCATTGGCTCCCAGTACGTTTCTGAGCACAATTCAAAGTGTTGGTGCTGACCTTTAAAGCCCTAAACAGCCTTGGCCCTGTATACCTGAAGGAGCATCTCCCCCCCCCCTTCGTTTAGCCTGAACACGGAGGTCCAGCTCTGAGGGCCTCCTGGCGGTTCCCTCCCTGAGAGAAGTGAGGTTACAGGGAACCAGGCAGAGGGCCTTCTCGGTGGTGGCACCTGCCCTGTAGAACGCCCTTCCATCAGATGTCAAAGAGATAAACAACTACCTGCCTGACATTTAGAAGACATCTGAAGGGAAGTTTTTAAGGTGTGACATTTTAATGTATTTTTAATCTTTGTTGGAAGCTGCCCAGAGTGGCTGGGAAACCCAGCCAGATGGGCGGGGTACAAATAATAAATTATTATTATTATTATTATTATTATTATTATTATTATCAGAAGCTGGGTGGCCACCTACCAGGGATTCTTCTCCTGAGATTCCTGCATTGCAGAGGGCTGGACTAGATGACACTTGGGGTCCCATCCCAATGCTGCAATTCTGTGACTCTGTGACTAGATGGGTCCCCGCGTCCGTCTGGTCCAGCCAGCTCTGCTGATGTCCTTCCATTTAGTTTCCAGCCAAATGGACTCCCCCGCTGGTTTTACAGACTCCCATCCTTTAAACAGACTCTCTTTATTGGCCCTGGAACTGTGTTGCAAAAGGCAACCTTTCTGCCAACACTGCAGGGCAGCTGATCAGGCCGTAAACGATTTGACCTCCATCAAAGAAGGGATCCTCTTCTCCCAACGCAGCCAGAAAGGGCTCTTCCACCCTTCCTTTTTCGCTGCCTTTTTAGGGACAGGTCTGTGTCCAAGCAATATTTCCCTTTTAAAAAATTAACTTTTATTTATAAATTTTCCAATAGTTTTTTTTTAAAAAAATATCTATAAACCTTTTCCAATCCTCCTTGAAGGCTCTCTCATCTTGTTCTCTAGTTTTACTGGTTAAACTTGCCATCATTTTCAACTGCCACGCCTCTGTCGTGGGTTCTGCATCTTCCCATCATTTTGGGGCATATAATATTCTCGCAATGTTTCCTTTTTCTTCTGCCTCTTTCCCCAGGAAAACCCACAATTTAGCCCTGAATTGCAGCAAGCGGCAATGGGCTTTTCTGCACACTGACATTGGCTCTGATTCAGTACTGGAATGCAAGCTTTCCCAGAGAAAGGTTGGGGAGCCCAGATATTTACCTAGGAAGCAGGTGGCAAAGCCAAGGGTGAACCCCCCAAAAACTGGAATTCTGAGGCATTTGCCACCCCCATCAGCAGAGGGAGAGCATGGCCTGCGTGGCTAGTAGCCATCTGTGGCCTCCTCCCAAAATCCGCCTGATCCTCTTTTAAAGCCATCCAGGTTGGTGGCCACTACATCTTGTGGCAAGGAGTCCCACAGTTCAGCTCTGCGCTGTGTGGGAAAGTCCTTTCTTTATCTGTCATGAATCCTTCAGCAATCAGCTTCTTTGGATATAAAAACAAATTTAAAAGTTGTGTCTTTGTTTCTCAGTTTGATCCTTTTACATGGTTTTGTACACATTGTGGTATTTTCTGTGACTTGATTTTTATTGATCATAGTTTAGTAGTTATTTATTGTAATTGTTAAGAGTGAATTTCTGTTTAATTTTTTATTTTCTGATGTTTTGAGAGTTAATTTTGGTGTGTGCTATTATATTTTAACAGATTATTTAATATTGTGTTATTTGATATAAGTGGTTCCATTTTAAAGTTGTCTTATTACAACTTTCAGTGTAATAAGAGCCAGTGTGGTGTAGTGGTTAAGAGCGGTAGTCTCGTAATCTGGTGAACCGGGTTCACTTCCCCGCTCCTCCACATGCAGCTGCTGGGTGACCTTGGGCCAGTCACACTTCTGTGAAGTCTCTCAGCCCCACTCACCTCACAGAGTGTTTGTTGTGGGGGAGGAAGGGAAAGGAGAATGTTAGATGCTTTGAGACTCCTTAGGGTAGTGATAAAGTGGGATATCAAATCCAAACTCTTCTTCTTCTTCTTTCAGAATTGGATCAGATTATTATAAGGCGCAGGGACGCGGGTGGCGTTTTGGGTTAAGCCACAGAGCCTAGGACTTGCCGATCAGAAGGTCAGCAGTTCGAATCCCCGCAATCCCCTGAATCTCCTGTTGCTCTGTCCCTGCTCCTGCCAACCTAGCAGTTCGAAAGCACGTCAAAGTGCAAGTAGATAAATAGATACCACTCCGGCGGGAAGGTAAACGGCGTTTCTGTGCTCTGCTCTGGTTTGCCAGAAGCGGCTTAGTTCTGCTGGCCACATGACCCGGAAGCTGTACGCCGGCTCCCTTGGCCAGTAAAGCGAGAAGAGCGCCGCAACCCCAGAGTCGGCCACGACTGGACCTGATGGTCAGAGGTCATTATAAGGCGCGTGTACTTTGTTGCTGTAAACCGCCTTGCATATAGTAATATAGAAAGGCAGTATAGGTAAAAGTGAAATGAAAATGAAATGAAAATATCAGTGGGTTCAAATGTTGCTGTGAGAGAGGGAGAAGAATTTGCCCATCTGCTTTCTCCAGAAATCTTGCATTGACTGCATGTTGCCCAGTTGCCCCGCAAGCCAATGAAGAACGGCTGCTCATGGAATAGGCAGCCCCTGCCATCTAATCTCCCCGCAAACAGATGAGGAAAGGGGCATCTTCCTGATGGCTGAGATGGAGATATGGACCTGGGGCAGCAATGGCCCACTAACACAATTTGTGCCCCCAGTGCAGGTTTGTGGTCCTCATCTTCCAAGTCCCCATAGCTCTGCCTCCCCCTTCTCTCTCCCCCAGCCCCTGAAGCCTCTTAGGACTGCTGTTTCTGCAGCTCCAGCCTCAATATCTGAAGGCTCCTCTTGCCTTCCTCAAATTCCCTCTTTCTCACTTGGCATCCCTGGTCCCTGAAGCCCCTTCCTCCGTTCTGACCGCTCAGCCTCCCCTCGCTAGCAGGCCTGCTGCCCAGTTTTCTGCTCTGAGTTCTACACTTTTGCTCATTCACTGTAAGATGCACTGGGAAGCCTGAGCTGGTCTTTCCAAAGGAAAGGGATTACTTCTTGAGTCCATTTTTTTAATTAAACTTTGAAATCTTTACATATATACTCCAGATTCCAAATTTATTCCACATTTCTCTTTAAACTTTGACTTCCCGCCTTTCCCATCCCATTTACACATTGCATTCTTATAAACATTTCACCTAAGAGACAGAATTATAGAATCGTAGAGTCAGAAGGGACTCTGAGGGTCATCTAGTCCAACCCCCTGCAATGCAGGAACCTCAGCTAAAACATCCATGACATCTTCTATTTCCTATATTATCAATCTTCTGCTGCTGCTCATATTTCAAAACCTGCTCACGATTTCATCTGATTATGATTTTTTTCATATTATGAGATCTGGGGCAACCCAGATGGGCAGGGTACACTTGTTCATGCTGTTGTTGTTGTTTTATTTATATCCCACCCATCTGACTGGGTTGCCCCAGCCACTCTGGGCGACTATGTTCCCTCATTATGTTTACATTTCCAGGATTTGTTTGATACCATCAATAGGGATTGCTTCTCAGAGGATGAGTGGAGGCATCCATTGCTGAGAGTTAAGTAGAGCTTCCGTGTTCAGGTGCAGTCTAACACCAAATGCCAGGCGTGTGGTCCTGTCCTGGGAAAGAGAGCCGCAGCTTCAAGGCAGAGCTCCTGTTTCCCATGCAGGTCCAATCCCTGAGGACATATCCAGCAAAGGACCGGGAGAGTCCCCTGCTTGAAGCCTTGGGCAGCTGCTGCCAGTCAGCGCAGGCAGCCCTGAGCTCAGTGGAGCACAGCCAGTCCTGAGCTTCCTATTGGCATCAGCCTTCCAGCACACCTGGTTTCGCATTCAGGGCTGAGGGCCAGCTAGGTGGACTAATGGTCTAACTCTGAATTAGGGAGGTCGGTATGATTTTGGCATGAAACTCCGGTGAAATTATTTGGGGGTCCCTGGAGAGGCTTCCAAGCAGAAATGATGGCTCTGTAGGGGGAGGATTCCCCCTCTATTCTGCCTTGCTCAGATCACGTATGGAGTCCTGCATCCAGTTCTGGGCACCACAATTTAAGAAGGATGTTGACAAGCTGGAAGGTGTGCAGAGGAGGAGACGACCAAGGTGATCAGGAGTCTGGAAACCAGGCCTTATAAAGAACATTTGAAGGAGATGGAGAAGAGGAGACCAAGAGGAGATATGAGAGCCATCTTCAGATATCTCAAGGGCTGTCACATGGAAGAGGGAGCAAGCTGGTTTTCTCCTGCTCTGGAGGGCAGGACTCGAACCCATGGCTTCAGGTTATAAGAAAGGAGATTCTGACTAAACATCAGAAAGAACTCCCTTTGGAGGTGACAGACTCTCCTTCCTTGGAGGTTTTGAAGCAGAGGTTGGATGGCCACCTGTCAGAGATGATTTGGGTGAGATTCTGGCGTTGCAGGGGGTTGGACTGGATGACCTTGGGTGTCCCCTTCCACCTCTACTGTTCTATGACTCTTTAATCTCAGAAGAGGGTGGACGCTCCTTCATTGGAGGTTTTCAGGTTTATTTAGCTCAGGTCCCTGCATTCCTGATTAATATTCCACAGCCTTTTAAGTGTGTCTGTGGGAAGGAGGGTATTGTTTTGTATGTGTGTGCTTGGTTGTTGTTTTTTTACTTATTTTCATGTTTTTGTTTTATTTATTTTCCATGTTTTTATCCTGTATTTTATTCTGTGGACTGCCCTGAGATCTTAGGATGAAAAGAGGTTTATAAATGCAATAAACAAACAAGCAGATTTACAGAGAGCTGGATTAGATGATTCTTGGGGTCTCTTTCAACTCTACAGTTCTATGTTTGGCTAATAATAATAATAATAATAATAATGATAATAACCCCAGTCCCCAAGCATGCGCGAAGTTGTTTGGGGTGAGTGATGCCAATTTCCAAAAGGGACAATTGTACTGAGAGCTGAGATCTCTCTTCTTCTCTCTGTCCGCCTTGAATATTTATAGCTATTTGGGGCTAAATCCGGAGTTCTCTCTCTCTCTCTCTCTCTCTCTCTGGGTTATGGATGGAAAAGAGGAATGGGCTTCTCTCCCCCCCCCAACTGCTCCCTCGCCTAACAAATCCATGCACAAAGTTCCTTTTTTCTCCAGGACAAAAAGGTCTCCGCCGTGGAGAGCATTAATGTGCCCATTATCCCTCCCCAAGGGCGCAAAGGATTTGAGCGTGCGGGAGAGGGAGCGTGTGTGGGAAAGCCGGCGGACAATGTGGGGAGATGGCCGGGGCCGTGGCGGGTGGAGGAGGCGGCTATTGTGTCTGGCTGGGAAAGGGGCAAGACCCACCTCGAGGCCCCCAGAGAATGAGATCATTGTGTCTCCGCATGGAAATCCCTCCTGCGCCGCGGAGACTGCGCCTCTGGCACCGTCCGCCCTGTCCAGCGTCCTGATCTCACCGCGGCTGATCAGATGTCTGGATCGAGCGCAAGAGGGCGGCTTCTGGCTCTCCCACCTCCACTTGCGCTGCCCTCCTGCCCTGTCCAAGAGAACAACAACTACCAGACTTTTAGAAGACACCTGAAGGCAGCCCTGTTCAGGGAAGTTTTTAATGTTTGGTGCGTTATTGTATTTTAATATTTTGGTGGAAGCCGCCCAGAGTGGCTGGGGAAGTCCAGCCAGATGGGCGGGGTATAAATAATAAATTATTATTATTATTATTATTATTAGTATTATTATTATGGCTCGCGGACATCAAGAGCCACAGAATTTATACCCCGCCCTCCCCAGCCAAGGCCGGGCTCAGAGCGGCTTACAAGCAATAATAAAAACAAGATGAATGATTACAACTTAAAAACAAAAATAAAATACAACATTAAAATAATGGAACATTAAAATATTAAAATGTAGCCTCATCGCAGGAGGAGAAGGAAAAGAAAAAAGAAAGAGAGGGAGGGAGGGAATCAAATTGGCTCCAAGCCAAAGGCCAGGCGGAACAGCTCTGTCTTACAGGCCCTGCGGAAAGAAATCAGATCCTGCAGGGCCCTGGTCTCGTGAGGCAGAGCGTTCCACCAGATAAGCCCGTCCAGAGGTTCAGAAAGTTGGTGCGAGTTCTAATCTGTCTTTAGTCTGTCCTTATTCAAACGTTTCTAAAGTTTTAGGTGGTTGCTAGTTTTTCTTTTATTGCTTTATCTTTTTCCGTAAACAGTTTTGAGGGGGATTTTTACAATTGTAAAATTTATATACTGCTTGGTGGTGCTGGCGGTTTTAAAAAACACACACCTCAAAACTGTTTACAAAAAAATATTACAGCGGGCAACATTCAAGATACAGGCAGTGGAAGGAAAATGACAAAATAATTGTAACGGGATTTTTTGGGGGTAATAGATAAAGATATAATGCAGTAGAAAAGGTTTGTGGAAGTGAGAGTGGGAAGTCAGCTTGCGAAATAATGTAACTGATTTGAAGGTTATTGTGAAAACATTTGAAAAAAATTAATAAAAAATTATACGACAAAAAAACTGCTCACAAAAAAGAAGGCTTTTTGATTGCAGTTAAGTTATGTAGGCTGAGGAGGACATTAAAGCAGGATCCAGTTGCCACTGCAGCCGCATGTTGCAGCATGTGCAGCACTTCAGGTCATAGCTCAGTCGGCTAGCTGCATCCTCCTCCACTTGCGCTGCCCTCCTGCCTACATTTCTGTGTTCCCCGGCAGTGAACCCTTCTGAGTTTCCTTCTCTCTCCAGTGGGTTGAGTGTGCTTGGCATGGAGGAGACAGAGAGGAGATAGGAGAGCCATCTTCCAGTATGGAAGAGGGAGCAAGCTTGTTTTCTCCTGCTCTGGAGGGTAGGACTCGAACCCATGGCTTCCAGTTACAAGGTTTTTAAGCAGAGGTCTAAACAGGCCATCTGTCCTGGATGCTTTAGCTGAGTTTCCTGCATTGCAGGGGGTTGGACTAGATGACCCTTGGGGTCTCTCCCAACTCCACAATGCTGTGATTCTACAAAACAGGAACCTCAGAAGAGCCTGCTGAATCCGGCCAGCGGCCTGTTTAGTCCATCAACCTGCTCTCACCAGCCAGATGCCTCGCGGGGGGGGGACTGCAGTTTCCGGCCACTGGTATTCCGAAGCTCCGCTGCCTCCATCCCAGCCAATAGCCTTCTCCTCTGTGTCCAATACTCTTTTAAATCCGTCCAGGCTGGGACCATCACGGCCTCCTGCATGGGCTGCCTGAAAAAGTCCTTTTCCAATAAGTCCTTTTCGTGGGCACAGGATGCCCGTGAGTTCCAGCATGACAAGAGAGGAAGAAAAACTTTTCTTTCCCACGTTCTCCAGGCCACGCATCGTTTGATGAACTTCTGCCGCAGCGTCCCCTCTTTCTCACCTTTTCTCTAAACCAAAACTTCCCAAACGCTGCAACCTTTTCCTCACAGGCAAGTCGCTCCATCCCCTCAATAGTCCTGCTTGCCCTTTTGTGTGTGCCCCCCACACCTTTAAAAAAAATAGTTTTCATTGAAGATTGTCTTGTGTTACAAAATAAACAAGGAAATGTACATATAGCATCTCCACTTTTGATTCATAGTAGCCTGGAATTGTGGAGTTGGCAGGGACCCTGAGGGTCATCCAGTCCAACCCCCTGCAATGCAGGAATAGGCATCTGTCCTGTCACACGGGGATCGAACTGGCAACCTTGGTGTTGTCAGCACCAGTCTCTAGCCAACTGAGCTCTCCAGAGTCTTTTTCACAGTTTTTTACAGTTTGTTAATGTTAATAATAATAATAATAATAATAATAATTTTATTTATACCCCGCCCTCCCCTGCCAGAGCTGGACTCAGGGCTGCTAACACCAATAAAATCACAGTAAAAACATAATGGGGGGGGGCGGACCCAATTTAAAATACAGGTTAAAATGTGATTTAATATGCAGCCTCTTTTTAAAAGTAGCCCATAGATCAAAGCCATAAAGGGAGGGAAACATAAGGGTCAGACTGAGTCCAAACCAAAGACCAGGTGGAACAGCTCCATTTTGCAGTCCCTGCGGAAAGATGTCAAGTCCCGCAGGGCCCTGGTCTCTTGGGACAGAGCGTTCCACTTAGTCGGGGCCAGTACTGAAAAGGCCCTGGCCCTAGTTGAGACCTAGCTGAGACATTAATGTAATAGACATCGTACAGTTGGGGGGAAAGAAAGGGGGAAAGGGGGGACTGGGAGTATTGTTCTTTCATTCTACTGCATAGAGTTAGGGTGGGGATTTATGTCTGCATCACAAGGGTCGGCCCTTTATTTCTATATTTATTTGTCTTCATTGGCCTTGCGAGGGATTGGAGCTCCAGAGCTTGGTGGGTTGTGTTCAGGCTTGTTTGCCTGTGGGTGGGAGGGTCAGGTTAGCCATATTGAGTTGTGTGCTGTTTTATCCTGTATATGAAAAAGGAGAGCCATGAAAAAGGCTTCCTCCTGTGCTAGTTTAAGTTTGTTGGCTAACTTCTCTAGCAGGGCAGTTTCCCATACATTTTGGTTCCGCTGGTCTATGTTAATTCCTGATAGGTCCTTCCAGTGTCCAGTTACCATATTTCTAGTTGCTGAGAGTGAGTTATGAGTTTTTTGTCATGTAATAATTGTTGTTGTTGTTGTTGTTATTTATACCCCACCCACTCTGGACGGCTCCCAAAGAACACGAAAAAAAGAATAAAACTTCAAACATTAAGAACTTCCCTAAACAGTACATGCACATTGTTGTCCTGGGAGATATTTAAAAGGATTCATCCCTATTTTCACTGGAGAAAGGTTGTAGGGCATGCTAGTTCTGTGCTTGCTTCTATTACCTGTTTTGCTATTTTGGAGATTTTCTGCAGTAATAACAAGGCTTTTGCAGCCTTGGGATGGCCGTCCTCATTTGCTTTTACTTCTCCTGCTTCTAAATTCTCAGGCCAGGAGGTAGTGCTTGCCAAAGCCCAGACACGCACTGAGCATGTGCGTGGGGGGTGTGGAGCAGAGGAGCTGGCGTAGAGTCCATAAATATTATATTGTAACTTCTCTGCATTTTAAGAACTCGTCTCGGTTAATGGCCGGGTTAGACAAAGACTGCATTGAACTGTCAACTCGCGGCTAGACACCCCAGCTGTTGTGAATGGGCACGCGGACCGTGGGGCGGGGGGAGATGGGGCACGATGAAAAGGACCCCAGCGTTCAAGGTCAGAGGTAACTCCACCCGCCCCGCCCCTCGCCACCGCCAGGCATGAATTATTCAAACTGTCCTCTCCAGGGCTGTAAAACGAATAAAGTTAACTTAATAGTGGTGTGCGTGCTTTGGGGGGAAAGGGATGCAAGTTGACCCGTATCGGAAAAAGAAAAAATGCTGGATTGCCATCAGCAGCAATATTCGTTTATTTTAGAAATGTAAACTGCCATTTCCAACCGGTGTGCCAGAAGAACATGAGAGCATAAGGATCAGGCCTAGGACTCATCCTGTTCCCATAGTGGCTATGAACCCAGGGCTCCAGATAGACTGCCTCTGGACCTGGAGGTTCCATAGGAACCGAAGAAGAGCCTTGTTACTGGATCAGGCCCAGGACCCGTCAAATCCAGCATCCTGGTCTCACAGCGGCCCACCAGATGCCCCAAAGGGAAGCCCAGAAGCACGATTCGAAGACAAGAGCAGCTCTCTCCCCTATTCCAGAAAGCCACTGACAGCCCTTTCCGCCTCCATGAATTTATCCAATCCTCTTTTAAAGCCATCCCAGTTGGTGCCATCCCTGCAGGGAGTTCCACAGTTCAATAATGTGCTGTGTGGTGTGCTGTGTTGATTCTTCCAATGTACAGCTTCAAATACAGCCGGCCCCCGTCATTCCCTGATTTCCAACCGGTGTGCCCCCTCAGTTCCATACGCTCATCCCCAGTGCCCACTGCCCTATAAAAAGCAAAATTCAGAACAGCTGCTTGCATGAACCACTAAGGACGTTAATCACGCAATGAATTTTGAAGAGAAAAATCCATTGCACATTTGCTCAGAATCCAGTTGAAACTGTTTTAATTGGCTGGCTCAGCTGATAGAGCATGACACTTTTGATCTCAGGGTTGTGGGTTGAGCTCCATGTTGGGCCAAAGATTCCTGCATTGCAGGGGGTTGGGCTAGATGACCCTTGGGGTCCCTCCAACTCTATGATTAATTCACCCAGACTTAATCCAGTGAGCCCAGCTTTTCAAAGTCTGAAAACCATTTACACTTCCCCATTGCCTCATTGCCTCTTCACGTCTCCCTTAGAGATCCAGAGACACGCGTCATCCCTCTCTGAGACGCGTCTCTTAGAAAAGCATTTAAAAACACAGGAAACTATCTTATAATTTCTTGGTCCAACTCTGGGGTGTGGAGTTGTTCATTAAGGTTCCCTTCCAATAATCCTGGTGAGTCTCTGAGTGAGTGTGCAGGAACTCCTGCAGGAAATCTAAAACCTGCAGCCGTTGCTCCACCCACTTTTGTCCTGTCCCCGCCCACTACCAGCCTGCAGCTCCACCCACTTTTGTCCTGTCCCCGCCCACTACCAGCCTGCAGCTCCACCCACTTTTGTCCTGTCCCCGCCCACTACCAGCCTGCAGCTCCGCCCACTTTTGTCCTGGCCCTGCCCACTACCAGCCTGCTGCTCCACCCACTTTTGTTCTGTCCCCGCCCACTACCAGTCTGCAGCTCCACCCACTTTCGTCCTGCCCCGCCCACTACCAGTCTGCAGCTCCACCCACTTTTGTTCTGGCCCCGCCCACTACCAGCCTGCAGCCCTCAGAAGAGCACCCAGAAGGAGAAGCAGTCTGGGGAAAGGGTTAGAATCATAGAATTGTAGAGTTGGGAGGAGCCTGGGAGCCATCGAGGTGGAATCTACACACGTATTTAAAAAACACTCTGAAAATGCTTTTTCAAAAAAATTAATTGAAAAATATATTGAAATTGCCATAGTTCACTGTTGCCGTCTAGTGTCACGTTTATTTCACTTTATAACACACTTAAAATTTATTTGCAACTGCATAGCTGAGTCCCTGGACTAGCCCCCTGCAATGCAGGAATCTCTGCTAAACCATCCATGAGAGATGGCCGTCCAACCTCTCCTTAGAAAACTTTCAAGGAAGGAGAGCCCACCACCTGTTTCACAGTCGAACAGCTCTTATTATCAGAAAGTTCTTCCTGTTGTTTAGTTGGAATCTCCTTTCTTTTGACTTGAAGCCATGGGTTCGAGTCCTACCCTCCAGAACAGGGGAAAAGAAGCTTGTTCCCTCTTCCAGGTGACAGCCCTTGAGATATTTGAAGATGGCTATCATATCTCCTCTCAGTCGCCTCTTTTCCAGGCTAAATGTACCCAGCTCCTTCAACCGTTCCTCATAAGGCTTGGTCTCCAGTCCCTTGATCATCTTATTATAAAAATTTCCAGACTTTTAGCTGTTTGCAGTGAGAGAGAAAAAGCAATGAAATAGCTCAACGGATGCTTCCGTTGACAGCCACCCCCCTGAATAAATCCTTTTTACATACCCTCCATGCTAACATTTATCTGTTGAAAATAGGCCTTAGGTTTGCCCTTCGCCCGGAATTTCCTGGATATAGCCGGGATTCAGCCGTCAGAAACAGTGTCCAGGCAGAAATTGCTGAAATGTCCAGGAGATTCCCGATGTATGTCAACCCATGTCGGAAGTGTAGATTTTGGCAAATGTCCTTAAAAATAACTATTTTTGAAAAATGGCAACGCTAAAATAGGGAGTTCCTTTTCCATAACAACAACAACCACAACAACAATGTTATTATTTATACCCTCTCCATCTGACTGGGTTACCCCAGCCACTCTGTGTGGCTTCAAACATATATAAAAACATCATAAAGCGTTTTTTAAAACTTTCCTGTCCAGGGCTGCCTTCAGATGTCTTCTAAAGGTTGTCAGTTACTTATCTCCTTGACTCGGGGGTCGCATAACTCCAGCATTTCTCCAACATTTCTCTGACGAAAATAGGGACATCCTAAGGAAAAGTGGGACATTCTGGGATCAAATCAGAAACTGGGATGGCTTCTGTAAATCCTGTACTGTCCCTGGAAAATGGGGGCACTTGGAGGGCCTGTTTTAACAGGGTAGGGGGTGCTGGGAATGTGCTTATGGAGCCAAGGGGGCAGTGGGCCGAAAAAGTTTGGGAGCCGCTAATTGAGCCCCAGCCCTTGCTGTCTGTCTCCTGCAGGATCTCGCCCCTTGGCTACGGTTATTGCGCCTGCCTGCCCCACTCCCCTAGGCGACGAAGAGCCCCTGGGGGGCAGCGGCATGTCGAGACGACAGACATCTCTCTTCCTCCTTGGCATAAATGGGCTGTGTGTCGGGGGAGATGCGCAGGGTCCACACGCCCTGAATCCTGTGTCCTTTGGATGCACGTCTGGGGGGGGGGGAGGCGGGAGAGAGCTAATTGACATCAGCGCCTGGGAGCAGATGGGGTGTCCACCTGCTGGAGAAATGCAAATGATGTCTGGAGCAAGGCGGCCGCCTTCGGGACGGGGTCAAGCGAGGGAGGGGGAGGAGCAAGGAGGAAGATCCACCGGCAAACAGAAGGAAAGCCGGATCAGGCCGTGTCTCGGGAGAAGAGAGCCTGTGTCTGTGAGTCTGGCAGGAGCAGAGAGGAGGGAATTCTCCGCATATAGTTCTGTTTCTTTTTAAGCAGGGGGTTGGACTAGATGACCGTCAGGGTCCCTTCCAACTCTGATTCACCTTTAACGTAGACAAGTAGTGATGCAACCTGTAATAGAAAGAAGCTGCAAAAGTCTCTGAAAGACTCCAGGGGGTTCTAGGCACCCACCCAGGGTCTGTGGTCCTTTGGGCAATTGAGACACGGCAGAGACCATCATAGCTTTAAGAAATATGGTTTATTCCCCTATTTACACCTTCAGTCTGCCTGGAGGGAGTCCCGATCTGACAGCATGGTCATTTCAAGAGGGGCTTGAGCAGCCCTGGAGTCCAAGGCATTTCTCCCAACCAGCCTGCAGCCCGCCTGCCCAAGATGGATCCCATCCTTCTCTCCCTTTCTTCTTCCCAGCACACCTTGCTTAAAACCCCTCTCCTTTCCTGCCACTTCACACCCAGTTACCCTGCAGCCTTCCAAACCCCCAGTCTCAGGGCAAGGAGGGAGGACAGTTATCCTCAATGGCCCTCTATTGTTCCCACGCGGCCCTAGCTTTGCCAGTCCTTTTGCGTAGGCTAGTCCAAGAATTCCTCTGCAGCTTGTATTTCTCCCTCCACATCCCAAATAATCAAGATCTGGACTCTCTCCTTGTAGACTGAAGGAGCAAATAGGCAAATAAACCATATTTCGTAAAGCTGCAACAGTCTCTGCCGTGTCTCAATTCTGCAAAGGAACACAGACCCTGGGCTCTTGTCTGGAACCCCCTGGGCTCTTGTCATCGCTGTGCAGAGAGAGGGGCAGGCACCCAACTTTTGTAGCAATATTCGGGTTACAATATTGTACACAGATAAATAATAAAACATGAGATGACTAACAGAAAATGGGTCACTAAGGGTGTAAAAGACTATGTTTTTATTATGTTTCTATATGTGCCTGAAGCCACCCAGAGTGGTTGGGGAACATTATTATTAAGCATATTATTTTACAGTACATAATAATAAGATAACAGTAAACCAGGATAAGGAGTTCTTCAATAAATTGACGTATAAAACAGAGTAATCGGCATGAGCTAATGAGCAGCATCTTCTTATCTATTGCAATATGTGTTACACGTATTGCTCATCCTTGTCTTGCTCCATTTGTGCATTTAATAAAACCGCACCATGCAGTGCAAAAAGGGCCTTGCTGCTTCTCTCCCTTTGCCACCTCCAATTTTTGTGACAGCATTTTTCATTATGGCTGTTTGCCAGATGATATTATACCAGTGATCAATATTAATTAATTGCAAGGTTTTCTGAGTTCTGGCCACTACCGTTCTATCCGCTGTTAATAAACATGTTGTTAATTTATTACTTCTGAAGTGTATAAATTTAGTAAATGCTGGGGGTATATAATTCAATGTAGGGCATGTGGATAATGTCTTTCTCTTGTTTTGTCACTAGGTGGCGCTGTTCTGAGTCAGTTGTTTCCTGCTGGTGCTTAAGAGAGAGAATAGTTCTCGTTCCTGGGTTGCTGCGTGTCCTCTGAGCCTTCCCTGCTAATAGGTGAGGGGGCTTGGAATCCACAATCACAAGATGCATTTAGAGCACAATGATACCACTTTGGACAGTCGTGTCTTCCCCACCATCCCCCCCCCCAAATGATGGGAGATGTAGAATCAAAGAATCCTAGAGCTGTTGAGTTGGAAGGGATCCAAAAGGACATCTAGACCAACCCCCTGTAGTTTGTTAAGGATGCTGAGTGTTGCTAAGGGACCCTTATGTTCCCAGAGCTACAATTTCCAGAACAGTTTAACAACCTATGCCTCTTCATGGGACTTCTGGGAACTGTAGCTTATGGGGCAGGAAATCAACCTTAACTACAGTTCCCAGAATTCTTCCTTGTTGAGGGCTGGAGACCCGTGAGATTTTTCTGCCACTGGCACCCAAATGTCCCCGTCTCTCCCTCCGTCCTCTGCCTCCCCTCCCGCGCTCACCCCAACCCCTTGCGCGAGCCTTTTGGCGAAGGCAAACCCCCCACCCACCCACCCAAATATTCTGCCAGCCAAGCAGTTTCTGCGCACTCAAGAAACGCTCCTTTTAGCCTTACTGACCTCCCGGGCACCTGCGACGGGCGAAAAGCACATCTCTTAAGTGACAATTTCCCATCACTAAATTAAGAGGGAGAGTCATTTTCCGTCACCCGCCCAAAGGTTCTGAGCTAGGCATAAAATGTGTCATTAGCAAACGTGGGCTGGGGGGGGAACACACTCTCAATTGGGGGTTGAGGTGGGG
Organism: Podarcis tiliguerta; assembly: GCF_965153285.1. NCBI lineage: Eukaryota > Metazoa > Chordata > Lepidosauria > Squamata > Lacertidae > Podarcis > Podarcis tiliguerta. The sequence continues at coordinate 11,420,414 of NC_139551.1, forward strand.
AGATGAGAACTGCGCTTTAGCACCTGATACTGCAGGTCGATGCTATTGGCGCAGAAACTCTTGCACTGACGCGAGGTGGGGAGGAATGATATTTCAAAGCTGGCCTTCAAGTACTTCCTGACCCCCTCCCCGGAAAGAACCCTAATCCCCCCCCCGAATTAAAATTGAAGACATATCAGTGTCACTGAATGTCTCTGATGATGCCAAGAAATATTGTCAAAAGAACCGTCTTGATGTTGGCAGTTTGAGTAGTGACTGCAACTTGGCGGAAAACAGCCCCAAGTCTTACATTGGTTGCTTGAGAATACCACTCACTCTGAAATAATGGCCTGCCACCCCTTTTCAGGAAAAAAATACTCAGTCCCCCCCCCCCCGCGAAATCTTATCTTCTCCAAGCGAACAAACAGAAATATGCAGGGACAAATTTGCATTCTTGTATGTATCTATATTTCTACAACACAGTAAAGAAAGATGTTGTAAACAAGACCCCTTGAAGTCGTTGCTGCAGCATCATTAACAGCAGGTGAAACATGTGCGGTTTTTAAAAAAATCATTGTTATTAAAGATGTTCTTGGTTTACAAAAGCAAGCGCCTTGTCTCTTTTTGCAGGTTGAAAAGTCTTTTCTACAGATCAGTTACACTTGTTATGAGACATTATTGGAGAGTACAGTATAAGGCCAGGGAGTGGTGGTGAAACATAGATATTTATATTACTTATTTTGTGGGTTTTTATGTCAGCCTCAATTGGCCAGATTCTATTCACTTGGTAGTGAGAGGGATTGGGTCATTGGTCATGCAGGGACATTTTTTCCTAATTTTTCCCTCTTCTCTATGCCTCCACTGCCCCCTTATTTTTATTCAACACCCCCAATTGCACCCAAGGCTCATACCGCCCCCCCCCCCGGATCGTTCCAGCACTCCCCAGGGGGCAGTATCACCCACTTTGGGGGAAACTGTTCCAGGGGGTGATCCTGCTCACTTTGGGACCCACTGGATGAGATGATCTCCCCAAGGTCTCCTCCAAGCCTTCACCAAGATTTAGAGGGGCCTGGGAAACAGCAGCCTCAGGAAGCCCCTTTCACAGGAAGATGCAAAGCTGGGAATTGTCTAATTCTTCATTTGGGGTGTGGGGATGGGATGCCCCGTGGAAAACTCAGGACAGCGGCATGCTATGGAAGGGGAGCCTTGCCAATCTGAGGCTAGCAAAGGACACAAGGAAGTCTACCACTCTGTCACTAACCCCTCTCTCTTCCTCAAACGCAGGTGGCGAGAGCAAAATAGCCAGCGACTCTCGACTGCAAAGCTCTCTCCAAGATTTGGCTGGATGGCGTGTTCTTTCCAGACTTGTGTTTCACACGCGAATTGGCTCTTGAATTTTAGCTGGAGATGGGAGTAAGGAATCGAAGAGGTCTTCGCCATCGCCATCCCCATCGGAAGCGGACATCCCAGCTTGCATTGCGGCAGGCGTGGGGTGACTTTTCCTGCCCAAGGGAAGCATCCCCTTGGAGGAAATTTTTGGGGGACCACATGTTAGCGATTGGCAGGACCAGGGCCAAGATTGGGCGAAGCAATGGGTGCGGATCTCACCTGAGTTCCGGCTGAAAAAATACCCTGCAAAACACGTAATAAAAATAATCATAGAGAGTTGGAAGGGACCCTGATGGCTATCTAGTCCAACCGCCTGCAAGGCAGGAATATGCAACCTGCGTGCTATTCACACAATGCATTAACCAGCTGAGCTATCCTGAATCAAAACATAGTAAAAATAAAAATAAAACATAATAGAAACAATTAACAATACACACTAATAAACAATAGAACCTTCAACAAAAGCTCCTAAACATACAAAATCCAAAGTCCAAATTGGCATATAACATTTAACAACAACCTGCTGGTTGGGTTGGACAAGAGAAAGGCCTGATATTTCCCCACCCTTTCTTGTAACATTGTCTCCCAGAACCAGACGGGGACTGAAAAGGGAAGAGCAGAAACAGCTTCCACGCAGGCGCAGTCTCCAGCTGTCGGAGTACATAAGCTGGCGGAGGGGGGGGGTCCCCAGTTGCTGCAACTGCTCCACAGAGTGTGAACCTGGCTGCTGAGATTGGTGTGCAAAGGAATCTGGAGTTGTGGAAGAGACTGCCTTATCTTTGCATTCCTTTGCCTTGACCGGCCTTGGCCTCATTTCAACTCTCTTGCATTCGGAATGCACATTAAATAGCACACGCCATTGTCCTTCGCATTCCACACCAAATTCAAGCACATTTCGATAGCAGCAGAGAACACTGGGAATTTGGAGAGGAGTGGTCTGGAAACCGAGCCTGGAAAAGAGGAGACTGAGAGGAGACAGGAGAGCCCTCTTCAAATATCTAAGGGGCTGTCCCATGGAAGAGAGAACAAGCTTGTTTTCTCCTGCTCTGGAGGGCAGGACTCGAACCCATGGCTTCAAGTGACAAGAAGGGAGATTCCGACTAAACATCAGGAAGAACTTTATGACAAGAAGAGCTGTTTGAAAGTGGGATGGGCTCCCTTGGGAGGTGGTGGACTCTCCTTCTTTGGAGGTTTTCAAGCAGAGATGGGATGGCTGTGTGTCCTGGGTGCTTTAGCTGAGATTCCTGCATTGCAGGGGGTTGGACTAGTTGACCCTCAGGGTCCCTGTCAATTCTATGGTGGTTGGTGGCTTCCCAACTGCTAGCCAATAGGTGCTTGTGCGTGATTTACAGACATCCTGAACCTTATCTCACAAAAGATGCACTAGCATTTGGGAAACAATTGGCAAAGACAGAGATTGACTCTAGCCAATAAGTGCCTTAGGACAGTTTGGATGACTTGTGCCTTAGTTGGTTCACTTAAACAGAGAGTCTTTGTCCACCTTAAATCTCACAACTATTCAATTCAATCTTCTGAAATATTCAGCTTTCTGGAAACTGAAACCCAGGAACTGAGAGGGTGCTTTGCATTGGTGTCTTCACAGATACTGTCAACAGGAGGCTGCCAAAACTAGCGTTTTGTTGTTCAAGCCAAACCATTCTTTGTGGTGCCGTCAGGACTGGACTTTGGGCAGGGGCTGAGCAAGCGCACCATGCCTGACTTACCACACAGGGATGGAATTGCCTTAATAAATATGTCTTTTTCCTCCTCCCTCCTCTGCCTTCTTTCCTCACGTGCCATGAGCCTGGTTTTTGTAACAGGAATTACACTGGTGGAATCAGGACAGGCGAAAGGAAGGAATTCTTTGTGCATCTCAGTGTGTGCATGTGTGTGTGTCTATTTCTTTGTTGAAAAATGAAAAGTCCAAAAGCACAAGTGCGCAGACACGAGAAAGAAGACACAAAAACGACATAAAAAAATGAAACAAGAAATAGTATCCATGTACAAAACAAAACATAACAATAACAAAAATGTGTACATTACAAAAGGGGGAGGGGCTTGCTATTGTAATTAACCAGACCTTAATGTAATACGGTGTTTATAAAAAGTAATTCCAAATATCGCTAAATTTAACCATGGCAAGTCTACATTTGTACACAACATGTTCATGTGTAGCGAGTTTGTACAAATCTTCAATCCAATCATTACAGGCAGCTGCATTTTAATTTTTCCAGTTCATCAATATTACTCTTTTTGCTGTCATAAGGGCATGGAGAGTCCCTTTGTTAGATTCCATGTCTTAGATATATAATTCAAAAGGATATTTTCCTCTGCAAATTTAAGATTGTTCCGTACAGTCCTCTTGATTGCCTTTATTACCTTCTGCCAGAAACTTTTCAGTGTAGGACATGGTACGAACATATGTGCAGAGTTAGAACGGCGGAACTCCCTGCCACAAGAGGTAGCGATGGCCACTGACTCGGTTGGCTTTAAAATGAGTTTGGACAAATTCAAGGGCGAGGGAGCAGGATACGGCTATTAAAGGCTACTCAGCCATGCTCTACCTCTGAATACCAGGCGCTGTCAATTTCAAGAAGGGAGAAATGATTTTGGACTCAGGTTCTGCTTGCAAACTTCCCACTGGGGTACACGCTGAGAGAACAAGTCGCTGGGCCATGGGTTGTTTGTCAGTGGGACAGTCCCTCGCGAGGTGGGGGACTCTCCTTCCCTGGAGGTTTTTTAGCAGGGGTGGGGTGTCCATCTGTGCTGGATGCTTTAGCTGAGATCCCTTCATTGCAGGGGGTTGGGCTGGATGACCCTCAGGGTCCCTTCCAACTCTACGATGCTGTGGTCCAGCAGGTTTTTCTTGCGCTCAGGTGGCAAAACTCGGAGGAGCGCAGCGGCTTCTGGCACGTCTCCTCCGGCAAGCTGGAAACAAGAGCTAATCTCCCGACCTGACAGCTCCGGCGAGGGCGGGCAGATCTGTGGCGAAGTCCGTCCGGCTAAATCCTTAAGTCGCTTGTAAGTTCCCCACCGGAGGGATCTCCTATGGCTGGCTGCTCATTTGCTGGGTGGTCTGTGGACAGAGTTAACGGCGGATTAAGCCCAGGGATGGGGCCCTTTTGTGTCTGCCCAACCAGGCAAAAGAGAAAAAGTTGTAACCTCTCCCCAACGCCTTCCTCCTCGCTCCCTCTTCCACCATCCCTCTAGAAACACAGGCCTCGTAGGGTCGTAGAGTTGCGAGGGACCCCAAGGCTCATCTAGACCAACTAGAGCATCCCTGGCAGGTGGCCACCCAACCTCTGAGGAAGGAGAGTCCATCACCTCCCAAGGGAATCCGTTCCATGACCAAACAACTCAAAACTCTTCCTAAAGTTTAGTCTTGGCGCTCCTTTCTTGTGCCTTGACTCCACTGGTTCAGGTCCCGCCTCTGGGAAGTCAAACAGCCCTTGTTTCTTATTTCTTCCCCCAGCAGCCGGGATACAATGCGGTAGACTGCCTTGGGCTAGGGAGGCTCCATCTAGGTCGAATGGCAAAGAGCTGCTGACAGACCTTTCCAAACATGTAAGGCCTTGCCTGGGGGGGGGGGCAATGGGACATTGTGGGGTGGGGAAGGGGAATGGCAATGGGAGTGCACGAAAAGGGAAAGGGAGGAAAGGAAGAAAGGAGATTCCAAAAGGAAACTGAGGCAGACTGCAGGAGGAAGCCCAGAGGAAAATGGGGGCGAAGGAAGGAAGGGAAGGAACGAGGGAGGGAGGGAAGGAAGGAACACCCTCCAACATTTCTCCAATGGAAATTGGGACATCCCATTCTATAATAATAATAATAATAATAATAATAATAATAATAATAATAATTTTATTATTATTCTTTATACCCCGCCCCTCTGACTGGGTTGCCCCAGCCACTCTGGGCGGCTTCCAACATATATAAAAACATAATGGAACATTATACATTAAAAAAACTTCCCTATGCTGGGCTGCCTTCAGGTGTCTTCTAACAGTTGTCTAGTTACTGGTCTCCTTGCCTGTGGGGTCACATAACTAATTATACCCTCCAACATTTCTCCAATGAAAATAGGGACGTCCTAAGGAAAAGTGGAACATTCCAGGATCAAATCAGAAACCAGGACAGCTTCGGTCTACCTCGAATGTCCCTGGAAAATAGGGATACCGGGAGGGTCTGGGAAGGAAGGGCAGAAACCAAGAGGGAAACTGAGGCAGAGAAAGAAAAGAAAAGGTAGGAACCATGAGAGGAAACCACAGCACAGAAAAGAATTAAAAGGCTTCTGGTTATGTTTTCTAATTTGCCATTCGTTTTTTCTAACAGAACTCTTTCCTATTTCTCTCTCTCTCTCTCTTTCTATTGCTTTGGAAGCTTTCAAAATACCAGCTAGATGGCATCTAATCTGGATATGAGAGAGAGATGGGAAATGCCCACTCCCCCAATAAATGAAACCCCGTGCCCATATCGCGCGCTGTCCCAGATTCCTGCACGAAGAAGGGACCCTCTTCTCGGGGAAAGGCCAAGGGTGGGTGTGTTTGTGTGAGGGGGCCGACAACGACATGTGCCGGTTTGTTATGCTAAACCCCCAAGGCCCCCATTCATCAGGGCTCTCAGGCGGAGAGGTCTGGAGAGCAAGGAGTTCACAGGCCCTCTGCCATTGTGATGCTAAGCACCTCCTGCCCGCAGACGTGCGCAGGGCCGCACTATGCTCTGCGCCACCACTCTGGGTGGGGAGGGATTCGTGGCCAGCTGCTCCTCAGACCGCGAAACCCTCGCCGGCGATCCGGGACAGGCTGGTCTCCTTGCTGTCGCCACACACAACACAACAACACACACACACACCCTCCGAGGCCCTGACTGCAGGAATGTCTGAGAGACCCCGGACAAAGGCGCTAGGCCTCCTTTGGGACGCCAGAGCGAAGACCTAACCCAGACCCACAGTGGAGAAGGGGGTCCCCCTTCAGCAAGCAGCTGCGGAGGGGAAAATGCAGCTACAAGTCACCCCAACCTGCAAACAGCAAGAGACTCCGGAGGGGGCCAGAGTTCGAATAGAGGTCAGGAGAGACACAGTGGCTTTCGGGTGTATTTACACATCTGTGCAACCCGAGCATAGGGTGGAAGGGCTCCCACTTCCTACCCCAGGAAACACAATCCCACTTCTGACACCAGTGTTGCACATGGCCCAATCTCTGAACGGTGAGAGATTCCAGGGGGTCCCAGTGCTTACTCAGAGTTTGGTTTCCTTGCAGTTAGGATATATGGTCTTATTTGAGTATATACACAACATAAGTCTAAGATGGAGGGGCTCACAATGGCCTCCCCTCCCAGTTTGGTGTCATCTGCAAATTTGACGCAAATCTCCTCAATTCCCTGGTCCAAGTAGCTTATAAAGACGTTGAACGCCAACAGGCCCAAGGCAAAATGTTTAACATGAAAACATTAACAGAGCCTGAAAAACAAGAAGATGCCCCAGTGAGGAGCCAGCTAGCAGGACCTGAGCAGAGCTGCAGAATACAAAAAGCTTATAGGCTTCGGTGAATAAATGATATATAAATGTTGTTAAAGAAATAAAGTGAAAATGAAAAAAGAAGAAGGTGGATGTTGAACCGTTTTGCTTCGGGTCTTTTCTTCCTTGGAGGTTTTTAAGCAAAGGTTGGGGGGCCAACTGCCCTGGGTGCTTTAGCTGAGATTCCTGCATTTCAGGGGGTTGGACTGGATGACCCCTGGGGGTCCCTTCCAACTCTGCAAGTCTATGATTCACTCTACCTCCATTACATTCGTCACAGGAATAAAGACATAGGGATTGTCCTTTCACACCATCCTCACCCCACACGGAATCGAAATCTGCGTTTCTTGGGGGGATCGGGGGGGTGGGGGGACACAGGGTAAACCCGTTTGGACAAACTGTTGTTCGCCCCTGTGGTGTTAAGTGGACAACAACACATATAGAGCATCACTTTGAATCCATCAGTCTTTTGCATAGCGGTGATTTCGTGTGACAGTGAGTCACCAGCAAAGTACTTGTTTAAAAAAGGGGAGGAAAGCTGTTTTCCTGGGAACATGGGAAACTCAGGTCACTGCTTAGCCCTTCTGCATGCAAAGCAGCAGCTCTACTGCCATCTGTAAACTTCACTCCAAAAGAAATTCTGAAGCACCACCCAGTGGACAAGGACCAGAAGGACCTCTCATAGCCCACAGGCGTAGCCATGGCAACCCTGCATCTCTGCCAGCCAATCAGAACCCCAACACCAGAGCCCTCTCTCCTCCTGTGGTTTCCAGCACCCGCGATTCAGAAGCATTGCTACCCTCTGGTGGTCTGGCGGTTAGGATTCAGTTCTCTCACCTCCAAGTTCAGGAAAGTTGCTTCTGGGAACATGTCCTGCTCCTTCTGGGGTCCACCTTTGCTCCCCACCTCCGCCCAGCTCTCACCTGTGGCTCCTAGAAGCTGTCAGCAGGTGACAGCGGCCACAGTCTTGGGAATGGCTTTGACTGGCGGGCTGAACCAGGTGAGGGGAGCCGGTGTGCCTTGAACGCTTGGTGAGTTAGGGACGCCCCCTGTGTGCAAAGACAGGTTCCGGTGGGTTGAAGAGATGACTTTTAGAAGACATCTGAAGGCAGCCCTGTTTAGGGAAGCTTTTAATGTTTAATAGATTATTGTAGTTTAATATTCTGTTGGAAGCCGCCCAGAGTGGCTGGGGAAGCCCAGCCAGATGGGCGGGGAATTAATTAATAAATAATAATAATAATTAATAATAATAATAATAGCCCAACAGTGATCAAGAAGGCAGTTTCTGTAGAGGGAAGTGAGGGGCAAATGGGGCTCGGCCACCTGGGAAGGGAGCCTCTGCAGCCGCAGTCGGTGCTCTGATTCCCCAGCGATTTGACTTCACCTCCGGAGGTGACAGACAGGTGCCAACAACCGGGGGAAGCCCCTGAATTCGTGAAAAATCCCACAGATGTGTGCAGTCCTCTTTTAAAGACATCCACACTGGCTGCAAAAGGGCGCGTGTGATTTACAGGGAAGGAGAAACCTTTCGAATTTTTGCAGAAGAAAACGTGCAAAAAAAATTCTCTCTCCGTTCCATCTTGAAGAACCTCACCTGGGAAAGGAAACTACAAGCCCCGAAATGCAACGCGCTTGGCAGGCGCCTGAAAACCGGAAACAGGTGGGGGATGGCAAAAATCCCCGCCTCCCTTCAAACCTTTTAATTTTTTTTATTTCGCTTTGTCATTGGCTGGCTGGCTGGCAATCAACTGGAAGGGCCTCTTGTGATTGGCTGGGGGGGTCTCACTCCTTCTTTGGTCTGCAAGATCAGAAGTGCAGGGAAACTTGCCTGCCTTGCCTGTCTCTTGATTGGGGGCTGTTTTTTGCTCGGGACCCTAAAAAAAATGGTAAGTTTTAAATTTTTTTTTGCAAGAATGCATTGTTGGGTCTTTATGGACTTAGGGGGCTGGAGCTGGGCTGCGGGGCAGGTGGGTTTGCTTTCTGCATGAGAGAGAAGGTTTGCATGCTTGCCAGGGTCCCAGGACCACAGAACGGTAGCGTTGGAAGGGGACCCCCAGAGGACATCTAGCCCAACCCCGCGCAAGGCACGAAGCACAGCTGCAGAACCCCTGGAAGCTGGTCATCCGACCGCCGTTTAAGAGCCTCCAAGGAAGGAGAGATGAGACCACCACCTTCCGGGGTCATGCAGCTGTGGAGCTGGAAGGGACCCCCAAAGGTCATCCATTCCAACCCCCAGCAATGCAGGAATCTCAGCTCAAGCAGCCAGGAGGGAGGGCCAGCCAACCTCTGCTTACAAACTCCCAAGGAAGGAGAGTCCTCCACTGTCAGAAAGTTTCCCCCAATGTTAAGTGGGAATCTCCTTCCTTGAAATTTGAATCCCGTGTCCAGGCCACATAGCCGGCCGCCAGCTCCACTTCCTGCCCTTAAAATAGAAAGGGAGTCAATGTCTCTGCACTAACCTTACATGGGGTCTATGTTTTTGGTACAGCAATAGTTATAGGAATAGTAATTTATTATTTGTACCCCGCCCATCTGGCTGGGTTTCTAATCTTTCTGGGTTTTTAATCTTTGTCACACATTAAAAACTTCCCTGAACAGGGCTGCCTTCAGATGTCTTCTAAAAGTCTGGTAGTTGTTGTTCTCTTTAACATCGGATGGGAGGGCGTTCCACAGGGCAGGTGCCACCACCAAGAAGGCCCTCTGCCTGGTTCCCTGTAACTTCCCTTCTCGCAAGGGAGGGAGCTGCCAGAAGGCCCTTTGAGCTGGATCTCAGTGTCCGGGCTGAACGATGGGGGTGGAGACGCTCCTTCAGGGATACTGGGCCGAGGACATTTAGGGCTTTAAAGATCAACACCAACAGAGAGGTGTAAAGTGTAGGATTTGGGGCGGGGGGCGGGGTGGAGGGCGAACGTTGAGGTGGATCCGAAAAGTGGGATGAGAAATTCACTACCTGCTTCTAGAACTGGACGCAGGATCCCTTCTGGATCAGCCCAAAGGCATAGAACTGTAGAGTTGGAAGGGACCCTGAGGGTCATCCGGTCCAACCCAGGAATCTTTCTGCCCAGGATGGGGCTTGAACCCACGACCCTGAGATTAAGAGCCTCATGCTCTGCCAACGGAGCTATCCTTCACACAAGGTCATCCAGTCCAACCCCCAGCAGTGCAAGAATAGGCAGCTGTCCCATGTGGGGAGCAAAGCTGCAACCTTGGTGTGCCCCTATTTTCCAGGGACAGTCTCGAATTTGCGGGAGCCGTTCTGGTTTCCGATTTGATCCCAGGACGTCCCACTTTTCCTTAGGATGTTGCTCTTTTTGTCAGAGAAATGTTGAAGGGAATGATAATAGTAATAATAGCAATAATAATAATAATAATAATAATAATAATTATTATTATTATACCCCACCCATCTGGCTGGGTTTCCACAGCCTCTCTGGATGGCTTCAGTGCTATGCTCTAACCAACTAAGCTATCCAACTTATCATCATCTTCTTTTTTTAATAATAATTTTTATTGAGTTTTCCATATTTATCATAATCACATTTTGTTACATAAATCTATAGCCTAAAACATTGCTCAGGCAGAGCATCAACCTCCTTCCCTCCCTCTTTCTGACTTCTGAACATCTTTACTAAATTCTTAGCATTTCCATAACCCCTTTTTTACCTTCTATCTTCTTTTTACATCTCGCCTCATTATATGTAAATCAGTTCCTTATATTCACATTACAAAACTAAGCTGTCTGACTTATCATCATCATTGGATGGGACGTCCCTATTTTCATTGGAGAAACGTTGGAGGGGATGATGACGATGATGATAAATAGAACTTTGGCGAGAACAGAACATTGGACTTGACCCAAGGCTCTTCCTCTGCTTCTGCCCCACAGGCGGTGATGGGGGTGCAGCTGGTGGTCTCCCTGCTGGTGGCCAGCATCATGCAGAAGATGGCCCCTCACTGGTCCTTCGCCCGGTGGATCCTCTGCAATGGAAGGTACCAGAAATCCCCTTTTTCGCAGGGCTGGGGATGGCAGGGAGGTTCCTCAGGAGTGCAGCAAGAGGTCAAAATTTGCCTATTATTTTTTGACCGTGGATGGAAGCAAAAGGGACTTGGGGGCTCTGGACCCACCCACCCCCAAATTTATCCGTCTGTCCGCAATTCCACCTGCAGAAAAACACCATTGAATTTATTCCCTGTTTATTTGGCGTTCGTACCAGATTTGCTGGCTCGGTTAGGCTGTGGCCACTTTCGCGCCAGACCTTTAAAAAGCTCTGGTCCCGCTTTAAAACCGCCAGGGCTTCCAAATAATTCTGGGAGCTATAGTGTGTTAGGGTGCGATTCCCCTTGTGAAGCTACAGTTCCCAACATCGTTTAGCGATCCATCCTTCTTCCCAGGGAACTCTGGGAATTGTAGGCTCACATCAGCACCGTGCCTTTAAAGCGCTGCGATATCACTTTGGACAACTGTGGTGGCGGCGCCCCCCCCCCCCCGCAATGAATCCTGGGAGCTGTAGTTTCAATCAATCAATCAACCTTTACTGGCACACAGAGAGGACAGGTTGGGAGCTGTAGTTTGTGAAGGGTGCTGTGAGTTGTTAGGGAACCCCACTTTCCCCTCCAGTTTTAACTATCAATCCCTTTTCCCAGGGAGCTCTGGGAACTGTAGTTCTGCAAAGGAGAATAGGGAGCCTCTTCACAGTGCCCAGCACCCCAAAGAAACTACAGCTCCCTGGAGTCTTTCCCCTCTCAGCACTAGCATTCCCAGAGCTCCCTGGGAAGGGAGATGAGCTGCTAAACTGGTCCGGGAATTGTAGTTCTCAGAGGGGAAAAGTGGGGACCTCCTCACAGCACCCAGTGCCTTTGAACTACAGTTCCCCAGGAAGCCATGACTGTTTAAAGTGGCGTCAAAAGCGATTTAAGTTTTTATTATAAACAATAACATTATTATAAATAACACAATTATTATTATAATTATTATTAACCTTGTATTGGGAAGTTTTTAACATTTGACATATTATTTTTTATATTTTGCTGGAAGCCGCCCAGAGTGCCTGGGGAAACCTAGCCAGATGGTTGGGGTATAAATATGATGATGAGATGATGATGATGATTAACGTAGGGCACAAATGTGGCCTATGTTTTCCTCAGGAGCAGAGCCAGTGAAATTAATAGAGCCATGCCAGCCCTTGCCCATCTTTTTTTAAAAATATATATTTTTTTAATTTTTCTGATAACAACAATTTTCATGTGCTTACATATCAAATCCAAATTTGCATTGATTGACTTCTCCCCCACACCCAGTTTCTGTTTTTTTAATTTTATTTTCCTTGCTTATAATTCTTATAATTATTTTTCACATCATAATTCTACCTTCAGTTCACAAATGCTACAACAATCCTGTTAGTGTTTTCCCATTTTTACACTGCTATTTAAAGCAATCTACAAAAATTTCCCATTCATGATTAAATTCTTCTTCATCTTGGTGCCTGATCTTCACGGTGAGTTTTGCCATTTTGGCAAAGATCCCCTTAGTCCTCCATTCTTCTTTCGTTGGTACGTTCTCTTCTTTCCACTTCTGGGCAAGTCACATTCTGGCAGCTGTGGTCGCATATATAAATTCTCTTTTTTGTTTCTTTGGCACTTCATCTCCTAATATTCCTAGTAAAAAAGCCTCTGGTTTTTTAACAATTGTGGTTTTGAACATTTTTTCATTTCATTATATATCGTTTCCCATCCATCTCAATGGGACTCCTCTTGAGTTGCGTTTGGCCCAATGTCTGTTTGGTGAGCCCCTTCCCCCTCTTCTTCCGCCAGCCTTCGCCGGTTCAAACACCCCTCGGAAGAGGAGCTGCTCGCCCTGGCGGGGAAGCCCAGGCCAAAGGGGAAGAGGGAGCGGTGAGTAGAGTTGACGTGAGGGCGGCCATCTTGTCCATCCAGCAGGCTGAGGGAGCTGGTGGCCGGCAGTGGGCCAGGAACTACATATCTCCACCCGGAGACACGCGGGAAAGGCGTGGGGGCAACTTAGATCCATCTTCGCCCCCCTGGCGCCATCTTTGGACCACACAGCTCCCTCTGGTGCCAACCAACTGACGTTAGTCTGTCTATCTGACAGGAAGATCAACGGCGTCACCGAGGAAAAGCCTTCCTCCGTCCCCCGGGATATCGACCTTCGCTTGGACAGCAGCCCCATCACTGCCGTGGACGCTCTGGGTAAATGCGCCGAGGCTGGATCCCCTAAGCTCCCTCCCTTTGGCAGAAATGGGGGGCTGCCTATCCTCCCCTCCCCAAATAGCTTTCGGGAGTCTGGTCCCCTCAGGGACACCCCAAGCCTTTCTTCCTGAGATTGTTTTAGCTTTTGTTTGTCGGAGCCAAGTTTCTAGTCCCTTTGGCCAGCGGAGAGCATTGTGCCCAATTTTCCCTGAAGCAAGCAAGTTTCCTGCCACTTTCCATAGGCTGCCCAGCGGGTCACGGGGATCGTAGACGGCATTTGTGTATTATTAGTATTAGGTACTTGTTTATATATCGCTTACATGCCAAAGGAGTTTCTAAGCAGTTTAATTATGATGATGATGATGATATTTATATGCCACCTATCTGACTGCAGACCAGGGTTCAAATTCCCCCCTTCACCAGGAAGCTTACAGGTTTATAATAAAAATAAAAATTCATACCCCACCCATCTGACTGGGTTGCCCCAGCCACTCTGGGCGGCTCCCAACAGAAAATAGTGTAAATGCCCTCCCATCAGATGTCAAGGAAAAAACAACTATCTGACATTTAGAAGACAGCTGAAGACAGCCCTATACAGTCATACCTCGGGTTGAAGTTGCTTCAGATTGAGTGCTTTCAGGTTGTGCTCCGCGGCGACCTGGAAGTAACAGAATGCGTTACTTCCAGGTTTTGCCACTCGCACATGCGCAGATAGTCAAAATGATGTCACGGGCATGCGCGGAAGTGGCAAATCACGACCCGTGCAGCCGCGGGTTGTGTTCGCTTCTGGATGCGAATGGGGCTCCGGAACGGATCCCGTTCATATCCAGAGGTACCACTGTATAGGGAGGTTTTTGATGTTTGATGTCTTCATTGTGTTTTATTTTGTTGGAAGCCACCCAGAGTGGGCGGGGTATTGTTATTATAATACACTGAAAATCTTCAGTGGTGCAGAATTTGGCAGCCAGGTTGCATGCTGGGGTTAAGACAGTTTGAGCATATTGCACCGATCCTGCCCGACTGCACTGACTGCCAATTAGTTTCCGGGTCCAATTCAGTACTAAGCTGGATGGCTCTAGATAAGCCACGCTCCACAGTTCCTTGTCAAATCAACCATTTATTTGGAATATAGCTCAGTCGGCAAACCGTGAGACTCTGAATCTCAGAGTAGTGGGTTTGAGCCCCACGTTGTGCAAAAAGATTCCTGCATTGCGGGGGTTGGGCTAGATGACTCTCAGGGTCCCTTCCTACCCATTCTAGACCATTCCACAAGGCCTGGAAATTTGCTTCTTCTTTTTGGGTGCAGCTGGTCAGGCTCAGGAGGCAATAAGAGCATCTTCCTGTCTCTCCACTTAGTGCTGTGCTATTTCCTGGAATATCAGTGGTACGTGGACTTTGCAGCGTACGCCACTGGGATCTACATCTTCACCGAAGGCTACTACTGCCTGGTTGACCCCCGGAAGGAAGCCAACATTGGGATTCTCTGGTGCTTGCTGGCTGTCATCTTCTCCGTGTATCCTTTGGCCCCGGGGACGCCGTTTGCGGCCACCAACCTGGGACGGCTTTAAAAGAGGATTGGGCCAGTTGAGGAACACCTTGAGATTCCTGCATTGCAAGGGGGTTGGACTAGATGACCACTGGGTCCCTTCCGACTCTAAACTAGAAGAGGGCTCTCAAGGGCAGATGGGGCCCAGAGTGGCTGGGGAAGCCTAGTCAGAGGGGCAGGGTATAATCATCAGAGGAGGAGGAGGAGGAAGAGGAGAGTTTTCTTGTGCTTGGATCCTGCTTGTGGACTTCCCCTTCGGGCATCTCCCTGGCCCATGTGAGAGCAGGATACTGCACCCCTGGCCTGATCCAGAAGGCTCCTCTTAGGTTCTCATGACCGCTTCCCATTCCACAAGTGTCTGCATCATGATTCGTAAGTCTGAGAAATTGAGCTTCCACTTAAGAAATGCGCCAAGTTTCCTGGGCAGAGGCCTGGAGTCCTGTGTCCAGTTCTGGGCAGTACAATTGAAGAAGGATGTTGGGAAGGTGTGCAGAGGAGGGTGAACGAGATGGTCAAGGGTCTGGAAAGCAAGCCTGATGAGGAACGGTTGAGGGAGCTGGGGATGGAAAGAGGAGATAGAAGAGCCATCTTCCAATATCTCAAGGGGTGTCCCATGGAAAATGGAGGAAGCTTGTTTTCTCCTGCTCTGGAGGGCAGGACTCGAATCCATGGTTTCAAGTTACAAGGAAGGAGATTCCAACTAAACATCAGGAAAGAACTTTCTGACCGTTAAGAGCAGTTCAGCTGAGGGACGGAAGGCGGTGGATTCTCCCTCCTTGGACTAGATGACCCTCGAGACCCCCTCCCACCTTGCAGTGTTATGCTTCTTTGCTTCTATGATTCTAGACCTCAGGATTTTTTTAAAAAAAGTTTTAAAGCATTTGAATTTCCAGTTTATAGATCTTGTGGTTGCAAAACAATATTTCTGCCGGAGGTGCCAGGAAGCTGAGAGGCAGTGGATTAACCATGAATTCCTCCTCTTCCCAGGAAACTCTGGGAATTGTAGTTTTGGGAGAGGAATGGGGGGGTTGCGTGTCTCCTAACAACTCTCAGCACCGCCCAGAGCAAACTACAGCTCCCAGAATTCTTTGGAGGGGAATGCCATGGTTGTTAAAGAGGCATCAGAGAGCTTTTAATTGTGTCGAGTCAATTAAGGTGGCCGAAGTGATACTCAGAGTAGACCCAATGGGATTTAGGGACCCAAGTTAGTTGCGGGGGAAGAGGGGCGGATTGATAGAGCACCCTGGGAACTGTAGTTCCAAGAAGGGAACAGCAGGAATGAAATAATCCCAAAAGTGAAGCTATTTCAGGATTGTGTCCCAACCAAGAAGAAGTGTCAGACTAAATGAATGGAAGAATAAGGAACCAAGAAGAAAGAAATTTCATCAAGGAACGGGGAAAATTTGTGGAATACTGTCTCTGAATAAAAAAAAATTGTACACAATTAAGTTCATTGGCAAGATTAAGGTAAAAGAAACCTCAAAGGGGGTGAAGTGAAAGGCCTCTTTCTCTCTGTGTATATATATATATGTATATGTGTGTTTATTGGGAAGTTATTCAATTTGTATGTCTGTAAAAAACAATCTAAAATTGGGGGGAAAATGTATAGAGACAAATGAATGAATGAATAAATTGAAATCTTTGTCTTTCTCGGGAGAAGTGATGTTTCCGGCATGTGATCCTTAGCACAACTCTTCCCTTCAGCAAAATCTTTTTCACGGTGATGACACATTACTTCCGATCCAAGGAGGGGGGCGAGCGATCGGTCTGCCTGGCCTTTGCTTTCTTCTTCCTCCTGGTGGCCATGCTAGTCCTGGTCGTCCGCGAAGACTACCTTGAATTTGGCCTTGATGCAGGTGAGTGACCTGGGGGTGAGCTCACAAAGCACTGGTTATATATAAATAATTTTACTTATTTCCTCAAACGTATGCACCGCTCAACGGTCGGAAGAATGGAAAAAGTCGTTTTTCTAATATTTTCTAAAATTCTAAAATTACTTTTAGATACAAAAGGGTTAGAATACCAAATCAGGTTACTACTACTACTACTACTACTACTACTAATAATAATAATAATGATAATTTATTATACCCCGCCTATCTGGCCTAGCCACTCTGGGCGGCTACCAAACAAATATTTAAAACACAATACAGCATTAAACATCAAAAACTTCCCTAAACAAGGCTGCCTTCAGATGTCTTCTAAAAGTTAAGATGGTTGCTTATTGCCTTGACATCTGAAGGGAGGGCATTCCACATACCCTTTGCCCCCCACAATAAAAAATTTGAGGGGCCCCTCCAAAGCTGATGGGAATTGCCTTTCAAATAGTGTGTGTGAACTGCGTCATGTGACTGATTATGCAGGGCTTACCTGCAGGCCCCCCCCCCAAAGTATTTTATCCAAATTGGCACCTCTGGCATCGTGCCTGCATTTCCCTAATTTTCATCTCCGCATAACTCAAGAAAGGTATGCCCTAGAAGATTTTTATTCACACCAGTGACTTGGCAATTTTAATGAAAATCTGAGACTGATTTGTTTTTATAAAAAAAATTGTGATCTGTCGTGGGGAGCGGGGGGAACCTTGAAGATGATGACAGTGCTTACCCAGACCTCATTGCTGGTTGTGTTGGGCTCCCTGTGAAAATTAATGGGGGGGGGGGCAAAATGTAGGTCCGCCACTGCATTTTGATAAGGCCTCACTCCTGTCAGCAATTGCACTGCAGCATTCTCCTGGATTCTCCCCCGACTCTCTTGTCCCCCCAGGGCTGAATAGCGTCCAGGAGAACTTGGAGGTCTTCCTGAAAGGGCAAGGCTGGGACTGGACGTAAGTGTGTCTCTGAAATCTTAAACCCTGCCAGGATTTATTTATCTTTGTCCACCTCCTGCCCTCAAGTGGAGATGTCCAAAATGAGGCCACTCCGGGATTGTTTCAGTCAGCTCACGTCGAAAAGGATATTCTAGAGTTAGGAAAGCTTGGCCAAAATGAGCCAGGTGATTTCCCTACAAGGAAAAGTTGCAGCATTTTGGGACTTTTTAGTTTGCAAAAAAGGGAGGGAAGAGTGTTCCTAAAACCTGTGCTGAATTTTCATTTGACTCAACTGGACAAATCAAGGGAAGTCCCACTTTATTCCGCCTTGGAATATTGTGTCCAATTCTGGGCACCACAATTTAAGAAGGATGTTGACAAGTTGGAACATGTGCAGAGGAGGGTGAACAAGATGATCTTGGGTCTGGAAACCAGACCATATGAGGAACGGTTGAAGGAGCTGGGGATGTTGGAAAGAGGAGATACAAGAGCCATCTTGAAATATCTCAAGGGCTGTCACATGGAGGAGGGAACAAGCTTGTTTTTGCTTGCTCTGGAGGGTAGGACTTGAACCCATGGCTTCAAGTTACAAGAAAGGAGATTCCAAGAAAACATCAGGAAGATCGTAACTGTTGTTAAGGAAGGACTCTCCTTCCTGGGAGGTTTTTCAGCAGAGGTTGGCATCTGTCCTGGATGCTTTAGTTGAGATTCCTTCATTGCAGGGGGTTGGACTAGATGACCCTCGGAGGTCCCTTCCAACTCCTACAATTCTATGGTTCTCTGGCACCCACCGAACCTCCATGGAGGGAGCATTCCACAAAAGGGGGAGCCACTGCAGAAAAGGCCCTGTTTTTGTGTCAGGGGTTCTTTAGCTGTGATGCCTTGCCTTGCTGGGATGAGTCTATGATCTACCGCTCTCTGATTCTGTGACCCAGAGTCTCCAGCAGCCTTAGCCCTTCCCGAAAAATGCCTCCCTCTCTCTTCCCCCCAGGGTCCCCGTGACCAAGCTGACCGTCAAGCTCTGCCTGGTGGCCCTCTGCTCGTTCCTCGGCGCCTGCCTGACCTTCCCAGGGCTGCGGCTGGCGCAGACTCACCTGGATGCCCTCAAGATGACTGCAGACCAGCCAGCGGTCCAGTTGCGTAACAGTTTGCCCCTGGCCTTCCCGAAAGACGGGGGGTGGGGGGGATAAGGGGCAGGGATGCGGAGGGGGCAGCCTGGGGGGGGCCTGACCCTTCTCCTCCTTGACCCCCAACACTTCAGGCTGCTCCTCCACGCCAGCTTCCTCGCACCCGTGGCCGTCGTGCTGATGTGGGTCAAGCCCATCTCCCGGGACCTCCTGCTCAACGCCCCCATGGGGAAAGAGACCGTCCAAATGTAAGTGCTTCTGCGATCACCAGGAGGGAGAGGCGGCCCTTCAGAGCTCTTGCTCTGGCCCCCGGAGCTCTCCCTAGGCCACACACACCCACACCCCGCTCCTCTCTCCCTGGCAGCATCCTTGAGTGTACCTTTTTTAAAAAACATAACCCTCATATTAATTTTTCAGTAAGATGAAAAAAAGTTTTACAAATTTTCACCTAAACCATAAGTTACTTTATCCCTTGACTTCGTATCTTCCCCTTCCATGGTTTCCATAGTTACCCCTGAATGCTGCATATTTTGCCCCTATACTATTCAATACATTCAATTTAATAATAATAATAATAATTAATAATACTTTATTATTTATACCCCCCCCCAATCTGGCTGGGTTTCCCCAGCCACTCTGGGCAGCTTCTAACCAAATATTAAAAACAATACAGCATCAGACATTAAATACCGTATTTTTCGCTCTATAGGACGCACTTTTCCCCCTTCAAAAATGAAGGGGAATTGTGTGTGCGTCCTATGGAGCGAAGACGCCATAGCCCCGCGACCCTCTCCCGGCTGGAGAGGTGACATGCGGCTATGGCAGGAGCCTCTCCGCTGCGCGCGTTTCCGCTGCTCCCTGACCTGCTCTTTGGGGCTGGTGGTGGGCTTCCCCTCGCCAGCCCCAAAGAGCAGGTTGAAAGGAACCTGAAGCCTGGAGAGTGAGAGGGGTCGGTGCGCACCAACCCCTCTCGCTCTCCAGGCTTCCAAGGTAGCCGCCTGAAGGCGACTGAACGCACCTTGAACGACACCTTGTTTTAGAGGGGGAAAACAGGGGGGGGATTCTCCCCCTCTCTGTGCAGCGCCTCCTGCCGCTTCGCTGAAGGGGCACTGGGCAGAGAGGGGGAGAATTTTTTTTTCTTGTTCTCCCCCCTCTAAAACAAGGTGCGTCCTATTGTCCGGTGCGTCCTATGGTGCGAAAAATACTTCACTTCCCTAAACAGGGCTGCCTTCAATTTAACCTACTTATCCTAATAATTTGCCCTGCTGGTCATATTTCAAGTCCTGCTTGCATTTTCTAATAGTTCTTCTCTAATAGTTCTTCAAATAGTGAAAGGTCTCCAGTCCTCAAGGCATTTCCATCCTTTTTGTCTCTAATCTTTGCTGTTGATCTTGCTGGTTCCCCTCCATCTCCAAAAAGCCATTCTTCCTTTACTGGCAACCTCTCCATCTTTCCATCATTGGGCAGACAGTATTCTTGCTGATGACGTTGTTTTACGTAATAATCTAACATGCTCTTTTGGAACATCCTTCTCCTTGAATGTTCCTGGCTAGCTAGAAACGTCTTTGTGGACTCTGAAAGGATGGCTCATCCTTGCCTGCTGGGACCAGGAACCTTTCGCATTCCCTTGAGCTCCTTGGCAAGAAATGGGGGGAGATTTGAAGGTCATAAGTGAGCCAAATAAACTCAATAAAGTCCTGTTTCAAACGGGAAGCTCAAAGCTTCAAAGTTTCCATTTATCACGGTCTCAGACCAGTGTTTTAAAAATAGCTAAGATACAATTATGAAATTTTTTTATGCATTCTCTGGTTTTATATTCTGATTTTAAATATGTGGCTGATTTGTTAAAATCAATAGAGGTGATTTGGCAAAAAAGGAAAAGGGAAAAAAGGGAAACCGTCATAGAATTGTAGAGTAGGAAAGGACACCGAGGGTCATCTAGCCCAACCCGCTTCAAGGTAGGAGTGTATCACCCAACCCACGACCCTGAGATTAAGCCTGCTCTACCAGTCGAGCTATCTATATGATGCGGGAAGTCTCTCGCTGATGGAATCTGTTGTTGTTGAGTCGTTTAGTGGTGTCGACTCTTCGTGACCCCCTGGACCAGAGCACACCAGGCACTCCTGTCTTCCACTGTCTCCCGCAGTTTGGTCAAACTCATGCTGGTAGCTTTGAGAACACTGTCCAACCATCTCGTCCTCTGTTGTCCCCTTCTCCTTCGGCCCTCCATCTTTCCCAGCATCAGGATCTTTTCCAGGGAGCCTTCTCTTCTCATGAGGTGGCCAAAGTCTTGGAGCCTCAGCTTCAGGATCTGTCCTTCCAGCGAGCACTCAGGGCTGGTGGAATCTAGGCACATAAAATGCTGTGAAAATGCTTTTTTTAAAAAAACCATTTTGAGAAACATATTGAATTTGCCATAGCTCACCATCGCCATCTAGTGTCCTATTTCCTTAATGCACTTTACAACACACTTAAGACTTTTATTTGCAGCTGTCTATTTACAGTCCTCTGTATGTGTGTGTCTGTTTCTCTTTCTGCCCACAGCCTTTCCAACGCTTCCTATAATTCGATGCGCCTCTGGACCATTGTAGCTCTGTGCCTCCTCCGCCTGGCTGTCGTGCGCTATCACCTGCAGGCCTACCTGAACCTCGCCGAGAGATGGGTGGAGCAGATGAAGAGGGAGGCTGGGAGGATCGCCGTCCTGGAGATCCAGCGGAAGGTGGGGAGGCAGAGCGGGGGGAGGGGGCACCAGGCGTAGGCATGAAGGAAACAACTTTGTGGGAGAAGTTGGGACTTGCTGAAGGTTCCCCCCACCCCTGTATTAAAAGCGAAGGCGATCTCTTCCCTGCTGTACGCTGATAGCCGAACAGACACAGCATGAAAGGAAAAAGGTATGCAGAGGGAAGAGGAAACACGAGTGTCGGCTGGCTGGCAGATGGGAGGGGCTTGATCCTGGACAAAATTAAATGTCCTGTTTATTTTTAAGTTCCATTCCTCCAAATGGCAACATTGCTAAGATGCTGTTTTTGTTCTGTTTTGGAGTTTGTTTATTTGTTTTTTTACATTATTATTATTATTATTGAATTACAGATCACCAGAATCTACTGCTACGTCACTGTGGTCAGTTTGCAGTACCTGGCCCCAATCCTGCTCACCTTGCACTGCACGTTCCTCCTCAAAACGCTAGGTTAGTGGTGGTAGAGGGGAGGCCATCAAGGAGCTGAATGGGGCTGCCCCATAGCTAAATGCCCCCACTTTAGTGT
The DNA here is from genome assembly GCF_965153285.1 of Podarcis tiliguerta. Taxonomy (NCBI): domain Eukaryota; kingdom Metazoa; phylum Chordata; class Lepidosauria; order Squamata; family Lacertidae; genus Podarcis; species Podarcis tiliguerta. The sequence continues at coordinate 11,442,243 of NC_139551.1, forward strand.
CTACCCAGACACATGCATTTATTATCAAATACTAGCACAGGAATTAGGGACATGGGTGGCACTGTGGGTTAAACCACTGAGCCTAGGACTTGCCGATCAGAAGGTCAGCAATTCGAATCCCCATGACGGGGTGAGCTCCTGTTGCTCTGTCCCTGCTCCTGCCAACCAAACAGTTTGAAAGCACATCAAAGTGCAAGTAGATAAGTAGGTACCGCTCCAGCGGGAAGGTGAACGGTGTTTCCGTGTGCTGCTCTGGTTCGCCAGAAGCGGCTTAGTCCTGCTGGCCACATGACCCGGAGCTGTACGCCGGCTCCCTTGGCCAGTAAAGCAAGACAAGCGCCGCAACCCCAGAGTCGGCCATGACTGGACCTAATGGTCAGGTGTCCCTTTACCTTTACCTAGCACAGGAATTTGGGGGGGGGGGTACATCCATGGACCTGCTGGTGTTTGCTGAACTTTTCCTCCCATCATCCCTGATCGTGGGGTGTGCTTGCTGGATGAAATAGGCCCTTCCCCCCGCCCGCCCCCAATCTCTGGCCTGCGGTGTGCCATGCTGCTGGTTGAGCAGGGGAGGGCAACTTTTGTGGCCCTCCAGACATTGCTAGGCTCCAACTCCCAGCAGCCAGCATGCCCAGTGGTCTGGGATGACGGGCATCCAGACCCCAGCAACATCACGAGGGACCCAGGAGTTCCCCATCTCTACGGGAGAGTGTCAAAAGCAAGCCGGCAGCCAATCACACCATGCATGTTGGAGTGACATCGTTAATCGTACCTGCACAGACTTGGCTAAACACCAGGCCTAAGGAGCAGAGCAGCTCATCCCTGGTAGGTCTTGCCCCCCATGAAGCAGTTGCTGAGCCTGAAAGTCCCCGTCTCCCTGTGGCTGCCTAAGTCTCCTCCTCTCTAGGGTTTCCCCCAAGCAATCGGAGACAGTGCCGTCATGCAGCCAACCTCTCCTCTGCACTCTTCATGCCTCTCCTGGTTCAGCTTGATGCAGCAGGAGCGGGAGACATCCGTGACTCTTCCCCAGCCTGACTCCTCCTCCTTCTGCTTCAGTTTCTTCCTCTGATTCTGGACTGATTCTCTGCCACCGACTCTCTCCACTCACTAAGCCCTGTTGCCTCTTTTGCTTCCAACACCTCCTCCTCAGTCTTCTCCCTCTGACCACTCACCATCGTCCCACCCCCCCACCCCAGGCTCTGAGCCTTCCCTCTTGGGGGTTCTCCCATTGGCTCCTGGCGCCATTCTTCTGCCTCCAGCCAGGCTGTTGACAGAGACGGTGGAATGCCCCAATCCCAGTGCCCGCTTTGCTGTGTGCTGACCCATTGGCCCACTGGCTCGCCTGCACGCAGTTCCTGCTCGCCTGTGGCGACCGGCAAAGGGCTCGAATACTAGGCTGGGTTAGGAGTTGTGTGTCCCTTGCCCTGTTTCTCACCTGTGTCTCTCTTTAAAAGGCGACTATTCCTGGGGGCTGTACCCAGAGCCCGCCCTGACCTCGCCAGCAGTGGATGTGGTTCGTGCCCCCCAGGCCGCCCCCTCGAACGATGGCGGGACAGAGGACATCCAGGCAGCTGTGGAGCAGATCACGGGGGCCCTGGGGGCTTTCAGCACCGTCTTCACCCCATTTTTCTACCGGGGGCTTCTCTCTTTCTTCACCTGGTGGGTGTCCGCCTGCCAGGTCATCGCCACCCTCTTCGGCCTGTATTTTCACCAGCACCTGGCTGCGTCCTAACTGCAAGTTTTCTGTGGGGAGCGCTCCCTGGACGGGACAAACCAGAAGACCACCCAACCGCCAACGTGGTATTATTGCGCTATGCAGGCAGAGACCTTTTGGGAAAACTCTTCTACTGCCTGCTGCCAATTTTGATGGTCCACAGAGAGTTGGCAGGACGTCTGCAAGAGGTATTTGGCTGCCCCATGGCCGGATCCTGCACTATCCGATCTTTGTGTGTGCTGGGGAGATTTACCACTGTGTTGCAGGCTGCTGATCGGAGAAGTCAGCTGGCTGGGGAATCTTAACTTTCATTAAAAAAAATTTTTTTTTAATGGTATCAAGTTTCCAGACCTTATGGTGGCCCCCAAAGGGCTTAAAAGCATCTGTATAGCAAGTTTCTAGATCTCATGGTTGCAAAAGGGATTAAAAGCCTTTGTCTGCTTGGCTGCAGCTGAGAACACGATGCTGGACGAGATTGGCCTGATATAGCAGACTCTTCTTATACTCCTTTTTTTATATATATAAAAAATGTGAATTCTTTACTGAAAAATAAAATGCACAAAATTACAAGGACACACAGTAAGATAAGACACAAAAGAAGACAAAACAGGAAATAGTACCCATGTAGAGAACAAAATAGAAAAAAGATATTGTGTACATTACAAAAAAGAGGGGGGGGGGTGTTATTGTAGTTAACCAGACTGAAACCTAATATGTTATTTATAAGAATGAATTCCAAATATTGTTAAATTTGCCCATGGCAAGTCTACGTTTGTATACAACTTGTTCACGTGTAGCGAGTTTGTGCATATATTCAATTCTTGCATTCTTATATTCCGGTTTCCAGGTCTTGTGGTTGCCGAAACACAAGGCTTAAAAGCAATCCTGTGCCAAGTATCTGGACCTCATGGTTCCAAAAGAAGCCAACCTGGTTGCAGGAGGCCCCAGCATCTCCCAGTAGGACTGGGAGTGGCCTGTCTGAAATTGCAGAAAGCTGCCCGTGAGTTTAGGTTAGATGGACTCAATGATCCGATTCTAGCATTCCTGTATCAAGTTTCTAAACTGCACAGGGGGGAAAGGGGGGGGGAGATACTTGAAAAGTATTCGTATCAGAATTCCTGTAAATCTCCTTGCCCACCCCCCAATACTGGCAAAATTGGGGTTGGGGGCAGAGGCCGGGGTGTGTGTCCCGCAGAACAAATGATGCAAAACTAAGAGGGGTCTTTGCATATGACTGCAAAGGTTGGTCGTTTGCATCTAGGCTGCAGGATTTGCAGTTTCCAATGCAAATCTGGCCACAAAAAGAGAGAGCAGATTTTTATACAGGGCAGAATTTGGGGTGTGGGTTCGTTGAGGAAGGGCTGTAGATAATTCCATTCCCTAGAGGGATTGGGGGTTTCTGCCTCTCTTTTTACAAGATTAAAAAAACACCTTAAGTCATGGCTTACCTTCCCTCCTTCCTCTTCCACCCAACTTCAAAGCCTTTTGCCTGTCTCTTTTGCGAGAGAGATAAAATGTGCCCTGTTCATTGCAGTGGGCTGGGCTGGATGACCCTTGGGGGTCCCTTTCAACCCTGTTGTTGTTGTCGCTTAGTCGTGTCCGCCTCTTCGTGACCCCCCTGGACCAGAGCACACCAGGCACTTCTGTCTTCCACTGCCGGTTCTATTCTTCTCCTTGCTCCTACAGGGTGCCAACGAGTCAGGCCAGAGACCTCACTGGGAGCAGCTCTGTAGCCGCTTCAGACACGTCCTCTCTCGAGACCTGCCTATCTTGTGATATATTCATGGAGGAGCCGGTTTTGTCTCGGACGAGGCCAATTAGGAGGGGAGAGATCCACTCTTTTAAAAATGTATCTGAGCACCCAAGCCAGACCTGTTTGGTCCCAATTGTGCAACAAAACAATGAGCTGCTCTCCATCCCTCTAGGTTTTGAAGCGCAAACCGCCACCCCACCCCTCTCCAGGCCCCAAATTAAAGGCAGCATCTGCCCCGTTTCTCCCCTAAGAAGGGACCTTGTGGGTTTTGAGCAGGAGGCCGGGGCCTCAAATGCAAACAAGCAGCTTCACTTCGCCCTCTATGCTTGTTTTGGGGCAGAGGCGGCGGGGGGGGGGGGTGGAGACTGGCACTGCTCCACTTAACCTCCCCACCAGCATTTAGCTATGCAGTGTTTGTATCCCCAAACTGTAGCCAAAAAGGGGCTTGCAAAAATCAGTCCTAAAGACTCGTGCTCTTAAAAAAAACATGGCAGCGGAGGAAAGAGCAGGGAGGAGGGAAGAGGAAAAAACGCAGGTCCACAGGACAGTTCGTACAAGTTTCAGATGATGCGAGTGGTATTTCAGGCCTTCTTTACCTCGAGGTGTGAAATCTCTCACCGGAAGGACGCTGCTCCCCCTAAGCTTCCCACCAGCATTTATTGATGGTATTTATAACCCCACCCCAGCCGCCCTCTCAGAGCGACTTGCAGAAATCCAGTACTGATACCTGCGCTCTGAAAATATGAGAGTGGAGGAAAGAGGGGGAAGGAAGCTCAAGTTTTGAAATTACAGCTCTTGAAAATTACAGCTCTGGCGCCTTCCCCCTCGCCTGAAGCCCCTCAGTTACATCCAGGAGCAGGACTGGTGGGGCTTCTGCCCCATAGTTGTTGTTTCAGACAGCTGTATACTTACATTGGCTATACGTTTAGCCTAGCTGAGACTGAGACAGGCTGAGCGACAAACTGATATATCGTCCAAAACCAGTTCAAAATCCATATCGTGATATTGGTTTCGTAGTTTGTGAGCCAGCAATATATCGCGCATCGTGTTAGGTATGTGCATGTGTGCTGTGCAAAAATCACGATGCAGGAAAAACCGTGAAGCCAGCCAATGGATCTCGAAAGCTCCATAGCTTATTTCAGACATTGTGATGTTTTGGTATATCGCAATGTTGAGCTGGTGATATATCACAGTGTTGAAAACCAGATATTGCCCAGTCCTAGGGACTAATATCTGAAGGAAGGGGTGTCCCATGGAAGATGGAGCAAGCTTGTTTTCTCTGGGGGGGGGGTTGGGGGGTAGGACCCAAACAAATGAGGTCAAATGATGAGAAAAGAGATTCTGACTAAACATCAGGAAGAACTTTCTGACAGGAAGAGGAGTTTGACAGTGGGAAGGAATCCCCTGGAAGGCGGTGGGCACTCCCTCCTTCACTGCAGGATTGCCCCCTGCCTGGGATTATTTAGCTGCAGTTCCTGCACTGCAGCGGGCTGGACTAGATGACCCTCAGAGGTCCCTTCCAACTCTGCAGCTCTACAAAAACAGGTCCACCCCAGCACCTACAAGAAGAACTGAGAAGCAAGGGTGGTTGTTTGAGACACAGAGCATCCGCACACAAGCCTCGATAAATCATCTCTTTATTATTAAATATACATCATTTCTTGGCACAGATCTTTGTACAAGTTATGTCACTATAGACACACATTTGTGTGTGTGTATATATATATATATATAAAACAAAAGGATCAAAAATCCACACGCGCACAGGACCCTCCGGAGGCGTCAGACGCACTCGCTTTGAGAGGCACAAAGGCAGCATTTGACAACGGACCGCACAAACACTCCTGCATAGATTTACACACCTTCCTGGTTAATACATTGTCATGGCAAGAGGGAGGAGGAGAGGGGGGCTGGCCAGGGCTTTTTTGGGGGGTGGGGGGGGGGAACACAACACTGTTTACAGACTTGCTATTCTGGGGACTCACCAGGGATCACCCGTGGCAGACAAGGCCCCCGGATCACTCTTTGACCCTCGCTATCAATTTGCACCCCTCCCGTGTCAAGAATGATGAGTTGGGGGGTGTTGGCCCCTGACCCTTGTGAACCGAGCAACAGATTCTTGGAACCATTCCTTGCAATGGGGAATGAGTCCCCCCCCCCACCCGGCAGAAGGTCTTGGTTCTTAGGGAAGCGGCCAGGAACGACGGGCAACTGCAGCACAGCTGGAAAAGGCTCCCTCGGATCCCAGCTCCGTTGTGCATTGATTCAACCGCTGCAATTACTTCCTACCTGCTGTAGAAACGCCGCCCCACCACCATCCTCGGGTGCTGGGGAGCAGGACTGCAGGGAGCATCTGTGTCCCTCCAGGCGCCTGATGGGGGCTAGAGAGGTGCAGATACCCCCCACCCATGTCGCCGTAGTGCCATCTTGAAGCTGGAGGGCAGCCAACCTACGGTGACCCTCCAGAAATGACCTCTGCCCCCTCCATGTTATGAGGAATGCTGGTAGGAAGGGGGCTAGGTCAATGTTTCCCCAACTTGGGTCTCCCTGGCTGTTTTTGGACTGCAATTCCCATCATCCCTGACCACTGGTCCTGCTAGCTCAGGATGATGGGAGTTGTAGTCCAAAAACAGCTAGAGACCCAAGTTGGGGAAACCCTGGGCTAGATTCTAGGGAAGGGAGAGCATCTCTCTGGGATCGCTGCTTTGGAAAATCTGGTTCTCTGCAGGCTGGGGCAAGGGGTTGGCGGGGGGGGGCTGACCCACAGCCCAGAGCATCCCGGGAAAGATTCTCTAGCTGCCTGAAGTCCATCTTGGGGAAGGGAGACCTCACGCCAAGGCTGGCAGGACGGCTTTCACCGATTAACTGCTCCTTGCCAACTTTGTAAGATTTGCAAAAATAAACCCAGCTCCACAGCTGAAAGCTATCAGGAAGGGGGGGGATCTATGGCCAACTGGGAAGGGAATGGTGCAATTGTGGGTCAGGAGGGGAGCTGGAATGGGAGCTGCTCAGGTCTTCACTTCTGGAGTCTGGTTGGTGGTGGAAACTCAAAAGGGAGAGGGAAGGAAAGGTCATCCCAAATACTCAAGACCTTGCAGGAAGGTATGTCACTAGACTACCAATCCCATCAGCCCTGATTGTCGGTCCAAGCTGGCAGGCAGGGGATTATGGGAGTTGTAGTCCGGCCATCAAAAGACACTAGCTTGCAGCCTCTTAAACCCAAAAAGGGAAACTCATCTTCCCCAGGGACGCTGTTCTATTATACCTTCAGGTTTTAGGATGTGCAGGCAGAGGTTTAAAAGGAAGCACCCCAGAGTCCGAAGGAAGGAGCAGCTCGAGGCTTAGCAATCAGCAAGCCACCTTCGTTGAGCTGGCAATCTCTCTCCTAGAATATATACATATATCTATATATATGCTCCCAAGATCTGGGTTTGACACAGTGAGATAAGCATTATCTCGCTGGCGAGGTGGCACCTGCCGTCCCTCTGAAATTCTCTCCCCGACAAAAACGAAACCCGCTGAGCCACAACTGCGATCCATCACAACTGCTGATGGCACAGAGAATTCGAAAAATGAGAATTGGGGAAACGGTGTGTGTGTGTGTGTGTGTGTGTGTGTGTGTGTGTGTGTAGACCAGGGTTTCCCAAACCTGGGTCTCCAGCTGTTTTGGGACTACAACTGCCATCATCCCCATCTAGCAGGACCAGTGGTTAGGGATGATGGGAATTATAGTTCCCAAACAGCTGGAGACCCAAGTTTGGAAACCCTGTGTAGGTTCTGCTCTCCCAGTGGCAGTGCATCTTTTTCAGAATGTGCAAAACACTCCAACCTGCATAAGCAGTGTCTTTGGGGGGGGGGGTCATGAACTGGGCTTCCTGTTTAGGACATGCATCAGCCCGTTCAATCTATTTTCATACCGGGGAGGTAAAAGCTCTTGAGGCTTGCATCTGGTGGTGGTGGGTGAATCCCTGGTGCGGTTTTGGCGAAGGCAGGCATTGTGCTTGCTAAGGGTGAGGAAGCAGTGCAGTGCAGTGAAGGGCAGATGAGAGAGAGAGAAAAATTAGCAGGGTTAATTTAGCATAATTTCCAGGAAAGGGCTGGTGGGAGTCGGTCAACATCTGGAGAGACACAGGATTGCTGCCCTGTTCTAGGAGATTTTTGAAGGTGGGGAGTGCCTGAACTCGTAACACGGCGAGAGACCCAGGACGGTCTGGCAAGAGACCCACTCCTCTTCCCAGGAGGAGACCTGCAAAATGCCTTCTCCGATCCGATTCCTCTCTAGATCTTCAAGGCACCTGGCTCTCAGCCTCACCTGGCTGCTGGAAGTTCAGCAACATATGGCAGTCCGTTTTTTGGTTGTCATCCCTGACCGTCGGGATAAAAGTTTCCCCATCTCCAGTCTGAGATGAGGCGTCTATGATTCTATGATCTCCTGCTCTGGGCTAGCCTCTTCCAGAGAGTCTTTATTCCTCCCCTCTGTTGACACTTAATACTGGAGGGGGGAGCCCTGCTAAAAAGCAGAAACAATTCGGAGGAGCAAAGGTTAGCTCGACCGCATGCCATCTTCCGAAGCTTGAACTCTGAAATAGGTGTGCATATCTAAATACAGATTATTAAAATAGTCTCTGAAAAGCAAGGAAAGAAGGCTGCGACATCCCAAACTTCTGATCCCATCTCGGAACCAGGAGCTGCGCAGATTGCAGCAGCGAGAGAATTCAAGATTGCACCGTGGCGCCTCTGCCTTGGACAAAGCCAAGGAAAGGAAAGAATCCCGTCTTTGGTTTTTCCTCCCCTGGGGCCGGCTGGCCCTCTTCCAGGAGGTTTTGGGGGCAGAATTTTAAAAGCATTTGAAGTGGGGAGAGGGGCTTGGAAAACAAACCATTTGCTGGAAGGAGGGTGGAGACCGCAGGGAGCGGAAACCACAAGACAGACACACCTCACGACTCAAACATACAGGTAAGTTTGGCTTCCTACAAAATAAAGGGTGCAGGAGAGCTAGAGGCAGGAGATGTAACGGGACTGTGTCGCCACAGTTTAGAACAACGAGGCAAAATCGAGTAAATAGCACGGCTGCAGCCTTCTGGAAGGACCCCTTGCCAGTTTCCCACAAATCCAAGCAGAATTCAGAGGAATTTCAACCACTTTGGTGGGAAAAGGAGAGGAAAAGCAAGAAAACAACACTGGCAAAGGACACGGTGGCTTCTCTTTCGCAAACGCAAGCTCGGGGAAGCGGGGGCAGGATTCTGCGGTCGTGGGGACCTCAAAGAGATTGCCCTGGGTCTCTCAGCTCTGCCGCGAGAACCCTCTGGCTCAGGGAGGGAGGGAGGGAAGGAGGGAGGAGGAAGAGGATGCCTGCCCACCTTTCCACCAACATTTGTACCAACCGCCAGCCCCCGGCCGGCCACTACCTCTCCACGTTCACCCCTTGCTCCCACTTCCGGAGGAGGATCTGCGTGAGGTCGAAGGTCGTGAAGCTGATCCCCACGGCGATGGGGCCCTTGACCCAGTTCATGCTGAGTCCCTTGTAGAGGCCGCGGACGAGTCCTTCCTCCCGGATGATGTCCCGCATAGTGCGCAGGATGGAGCCGTAGGTGTGGCCCATCACCCCGGCCGTCTGCATCCGCCGACGCACAACGTCCAGCGGGTAGGAGGCAGACTGCCCAATCAGGCCGGCACAGGCCCCAAAGACGAGCCGCTCCACGGGGTAGGGCTGCGTCCTGCCGCTGCGCTCTGGAGGAAGAGGAAACACGGGTGGGCAACTGTGGAGACGCACAAGGACAGCGCAAACAGATCTCCCTCTCTCCCTTCCGCCAGAAATTGCAAGAGTGCCAGGATCTTAGTGAACAGCAACTCTCTCCAATTGCAATGGCCAGGAGCCAGGAGGTATAGCGCCTCCAAACAGTGGAGGGAGTGCACAGCCATCCTGGTGGCATGGACTAGTTACAAGGCAGAGGAATAGCGGGAAGAACCAGCTGGGGACATCCAAGGGAAGAAGGGGCGATGGTGAGAGGCCAGGGGGAGAAGACTGGGAGGAGGAGGTGTCAGAAGTGGAAGAGGCAACAAGGCTTAGTGAGCGGGGAGAGTCCGTGGCAGAGAGAAGTCCAGAATGGGAGGCAGAAGCTGAAGCAGGAGAGGAAGGTCTCCCCCTCCTGCTGCATCAAGCTGCCCTCCCTTCTGGTCTCCCAGAACCAGGAGAGGCATGAAAAGGGCGGAGGAGAGGTTGGCTGCATGCAGGCGTGTTCTTCGATTGCATGGGGGAAATCCTGGAGGGACTTGGACGGCGGTGGGGAGGCAGGGACCTTCAGATTCAGTGGCTGCTTCATGGGGGCAAGACCTACCGGGCATGAGCTGCTGTGCTCCTTAGGCCTGACACTCCTGTTCAGATTGTGTCCTTGCTAATAAAGAGTTAACTCCCAGTTGTATGGTGTGATTTACTGCCGGCTCACCTCTGAGACACGGCTAGTAGCCACTGCTCTTCCGTGGATTTGCCTAATCTTAAAAGCCATTCATAAGAGCCCATCTTCTGGATGATGCCCAAGGAGCCCGTCAAGGCTGGCATCCTGGCCCCGCTGCTTTTACCTGCGTGAAACTTCTTCAGGGTCTCGTAGGTGAAGAAGCTCAGCCCAGCATATGGAATCACGCCCAGGATGGTGGGGGCAAAGCCCCGGTAGAGGGTCTTCAACCCTTCCTCCCGGGATATCCGAATGAAGACGTGGACAATGTTGCTGTACCTGCCGGGAGAGCGGAGCAAGAGAAATCGTGTCTTGTTTTCATGCCTCTCGAGCAACAAGCCTTGTTGGCTATCAAAGGGTCTGGCCTGCCACACCAGTGCAGCAGGAGAGGGCAGCAGGAGTGGCCAGAAGATTCAAGGACAATCAAAGGAACCTTAGAACATTTCAGTGTAGTATAGCCTAACATCGTATCAAGATTTTTAAAAATCTGAATACACAACCAGAAACATGATCCATGCCTTTCCTCAAGAGCATTGGCTATTCAAGATGTTCAGGGGTCTGGAAACCAAGCCTGATGAGGAACGGTTGAAGGAGCTGGGGATGTTTAGCCTGGGAAAGAGGAGACTGAGAGGAGATAGGAGAGCCCTCTTCCAATATCTCAAGGGCTGTCTGATGGAAGAGGGAGCAAGCTTGTTATCTCCTGCTCTGGAGGGTCAAACTTGAACCCAGGGCTTCAAGTTACAGTGGTACCTCGGGTTACATACGCTTCAGGTGACATACGCTTCAGGTTACAGACTCTGCTAACCCAGAAATAGTGCTTCAGGTTAAGAACTTTGCTTCAGGATGAGAACAGAAATTGTGCTCCAGTGGCGCGGTGGCAGTGGAAGGCCCCATTAGCTAAAGTGGTGCTTCAGGTTAAGAACAGTTTCAGGTTAAGAATGAATTAAGTACCTAACCAGAGGTACCACTGTACAAGAAAGGAGATTCCAACTCAACATCAGGAAGAACTTTCTGACGGTAAGAGCTGTTCCACGGTGGAACGGTCTCCCTCGGGAGGTTGTGGACTCTCCTTCCTTGGAGGTTTTTAAGCAGAGGTTGGGGGGCCATCTGTCATGGATGCTTTAGCTGAGATTCCTGCATTCCAGGGGGTTGGACTGGATGACCCTCAGAGGTCCCTTCCAACTCTACTATTCTATTATTCTTCTACAGTTCTCCTTGACATATAGTTGGGAAGAGGGATTTCCAGCTCTGACAAATATGAAAGATCAGAAGACAGAAAGGCTTCTTAGTGTTGCTGAGAAGACAAGTTTGTCTCAAATTAGACCACATATGAGATTACCCGGAAAAAACAAGCTCATAACTCTCAATGCGTTTGTGTAGGTACTTAAGATATATATGTAAGAGGCTCATTTCAAATAATATTTCCTGAATCATAGAATTATAGAACTGGTCTGATATACGACTGAAGCAGCTCAGATAGTAATTGCAACTCAGTGGAAAACTGCCCAAAACTGGAACCAGACTGGATAACCAAATAAAGCTAATATTCTTCACTTGGACTTTGTGACCTTAGCCCCTGCGCAACTGAATTCCTTCATTTCCATTTGATTTTTTTATTTTGTGAAAGCGTGGCGGCAAAAATGAAATGCTTCAGTAACCAGAGTCTGAAATCCATTAATTACAGGGCATTCTTGTTCCTATTTACTCAGAAGTAAGTTCAGCTGTTTTCGGTGTGGTTTATTTCCCAGTAAGTACATTTAGAAGTGCACACGGAAGTAGTCATGCTCAAAGTAGACCCATTGAAATAAATGGACTTAGTTGATTTAGGGAAGTTTTAAAGGTTTGATGTTTTACTGTGTTTAATGTTTCAATTGGATGGTAGCTGCCAGAGTGGCTGGGGCATATATATCTGGCTGAGCCGCATATAAATATTATTATTAGTAGTAGCAGTAGCAGTAGCTTTCACCTTTTTTACCTTTAGTAGTACTCATTCTGCGTGCCTGTTTTACAGCTTTGTTTTCCATCTTATAAGTTTCTCCTGCCGTTATACCTGTTTTCCCTCTTTTATTTCCGCCACAAAATGAAATTAAAAATATTTGCCGGGAAAAAGAGGAACAGGGTGGGCTCCCTTGTCAACATTTTCTTTTTCCCCCTGAGCCATAAGAGAGACAACCAACACACACAAACACACCAAGGCCCCATATCACAACTTAACTATTTTGGGCACCCGATGACACCTGGTGTGCTGCCGAGAAGGACCCAGGCTATTTTAGACGCTGGACGGCAGCCATGCAGGGCATTGGAGGAGGGGAAGAGGAACATCGAACAAGACACTGAAGGGAAAAGCTAGCGGTTGTTGGGCAAAAGACCCTTTGTCACAGGGGGTTGGACTAGATGGCCCTTGGGGATCCCTCCCAACACCACTGTTCTAGGATTCTACTTCTCAAGCCAGGGCTGGTCAGTTCCATGCCCTGAAGGCTGGGCCGACTGGTACTTTTAAAGCAGGGAGGAGATCAGGAGTGTGCGTTTCCTTTTGTGTAGGACATATGTCAATTCATGGGGGGGCGACCACAGATAGCCCTTCACTTTGGTGCCAGAGACTATGTTCCAGCCTGAGGGAGCCTTCTCTGCACAGAACCGCTCATTTATTGAGATCTGCAGGTCAAATCCTCCCTGATTGTGCTGCAGGCACATTAATACGTCTTGCAACAATCCCACAAGGGGAGAATATTGTTTGCTGAGACCCCCCAAAAGAAGACTTATGAACCCACGTCAAACTTATCGGCCTCTGTAAAAGACCTGCCTTTTTCATCCAGCCTTTCATCCCCTAGAGATTTAGCCTTTTGCTACAGTTGGGGTTGATGGAGAAAATAATAATTTCATAAAGCTGCGTCATTTTGGTATTCCATTTTCGTCCGAGCTTCTATTACCAGCTAAACCCAAAAGGCCTGTGCCCACCTACCTTTTTACAGTGCAAATCGAGCTGCTTTGAGGTGTTGCTTTTAGGTACCCCCATCCCACCCAAAATTTCCACAGGAGCATCCGCAGCGCCAACTCACATTTCCTTTGGCGTGACGGCCATCCGGGCGCGGACCAGGTCCAGGGGGTACGTCAACATGGCGGCCGTCGTGCCCGCGAGGGAGCCAGCGATGAACCGGGGCAATGGGGTGAGTGCCCTGGAAGCAGGAAGGAGAAAGAGAAAGAGAGGCTTTTGAAAGGTGGAATTCCCCACAGCTCTCTTCTCCAGCAGCTGAACAAAACTGGTTTACAGTTCCATTGTGGGCAGGGAAGGATCAGTTTTTTAGGGAAAGTTTCCTGATGGATCATAGAATTGAAGCATTGGATGAGACCCTAAGAGGCATCTAGTCCAGCCCCCGTGATGCAGCTGTCCCACAGGGGGACTGAACCTGCCACCTTGTCATTATGCTCTCACCAACTGGCCTATCATGAATGCTGAAACTAATCCAACTAAGAGCTGGGCCAAATGAGCACAGCAACTCATTCCCAGTGGTCTTACTCCATGGAAATCTGTTGCTGAAACTGAAAATCTCCATCTCCCCACAGCCTTCTAAGTCGCCTTCTATCCAGGGCTTTCCCCAAGCAATCGGAGACTGGGCCAGTGTGAAGGCAACCTCTCCTCCGCCTTTCATGCCTCTCCTGGTCCTGGGAGACAAGGGGGGACGGGAGCTTGTCGTCGCAGCAGGAGGAGGAGACCCCCATGACTCTCCACCAGCTGGACTGACCAAGGCCTGAGGTTCCCCAGCCCTGTTGCAGAAGACCCAACCCCAGCAGCCTCTTACTTCCCCTGGAAGCCGTAGTAACTGCCCAGGATCTGCTTGTACTCCTCGTGGGCGCAAAACTGGATGGCGGCGTAAGGGATCACGCGGACCATGGTGGCAGAGTTCCCCCGCCAGAGGCTGAAGAAGCCCTCGTGGAGGTAGGTGCGGTAGATCAGGCGGTAAGCCTCCTAAGGAGAGCGGAAGCAGAGTTATTGGAAAAGAGAGGCCAAGAGAGGCTGAGCGCATCATCTAAACCAGGGCTCTTGGTTTGCCTCGCTTTTGACAAACCACAAACTGTAATCTCAAAAGGAGGTTTTGTTCCGGGGGGGGGGGGGGCTGTTGTTGATGGTGTCTGTCTGCCTCAAGAGACAATAGAGTGCGCTTCTGGGGGTGAAGGCAGACTGCTGAGTTTGCAGCACTCAAGTGCCCCCCCCCCCGGGACGCAAGCCTGGGCCGGGTGCATGGATATCCTGGGCTGCCCAGACGGCAAGACGCCCCTCTTGGGCTTGCTGATGGAGGATCGAAAGGAAATCAGAGCAAGATGTTGGGCACCAGCCAGGCTGCAGGAGTTGCCGGAAGGAGGCGGACAGGGCACCATCCAACCGCCTGAGGGACTCCCCTCAAGATTTGTGTAGCCTTTTCTTCTCCCAAAGATGTCCCACAAGGACCAGAGTCTTCCTTCTCCTATAGGCTCCCTTCCCAGGTGGACGGGCCCCACCTGCCCCTCACTGCCCTCTATAGCACACGCAGAAAGCGCCTTCTTGACCACTGGACCCCCTCTTGGTCTCGTCTGCTCCGCCCACCGGAGCCTGGCTTCGCATGCAAGGGAAGCCCCTGAGCCACTGAGGGTTTGAGACCTATTGGCTCCCCTCACCCGGTTTAGCAAGCCAGTTGAAGCTGCTCCCGGGATTGTGGCCACTGTTGTATGCTGACACACCTAGCAGCCACAGGTGAGAGTTGGGTCCAGGTGGAGACCAAAGGTGGGAAAACGACCCCAGAAGGAGCAGGACGTGTCCCCCACCAGAGAGACCGCCCCTCCCCAACACCCCAGCAGGGGGTGTACAGGTTAACAATTTGGGGCAGGGGACTTTGTTAAGTAAAAAACCAAAGCTGCTCAGCTAAGCAACAGAGCAAAGAAAGGAGGATTGTGCTTTAAGTCTTACCTTGGCAGAAAACCGATTTGATGATACTGAAAGAGAAAAGCAGAAAAATTAAAAGCAAGCATACTTTTACTCATTTGCAGGTACAAATCAATTCATCCACTAACACTCATGGATCAGTGAACTAGGATTTCTCTAGGGTAAGAGACCTATTTCTTTCAAAGCTCTTTATCAATACTGGAGCCTAGAAGGATCTGAAGACTACTGATCAGCCGCATTCTCTTGTGATTTACACTTAAAAAACAAAAAAAAACCCCACCAGAATTCTCCCCTGCTTTCCCAGTTTCCCCCACCCCATATAGCCGTATCGGTTATCTCTTATGCAATTTGCAAACACCCCAAAACAATTCTCTCTCTCTCCCCAATCTCAGTTTGACTCTGCCTGCCCCCAATTATCCCAGCCGGCAGATAAGCCAGTCCAAAGACAAGCAAACAAACCCTGAATCAAGCCAAATCTCTTTCCAGCAAAAACTCATTGGAGGATTAATCCTCAAAACAGAAATATATATATATAGAGAGAGAGAGAGAGAGAGAGAGAGAGAGAGAGAGATTTTAATCTGAGCTGCAAACCAGGCTTTAAGTTTGGGGGATTCTCTGCCCTGTCAATGGGAGTTGAAAGTCCACAGCATTAAAAACAGGGTTTTCCCCGGCATCTGTTCTATTTTTATATACAGGTGAAACTCGAAAAATTAGAGTATCATGGAAAAGTTCATTTTCTTCAGTAATTCAACTTAAAAGGTGAGACTAATATATGAGATAGACTCATGACATGCAAAGTGAGATATGTCAAGCCTTTATTTGTTATCATTGTGATGATTGTGGCGTACACAACTTACAAAATTATAAAAAGCTGACCCCCCCGAAATACCTTGGAATATGATTTTCGTCCTGTCCAGAGGCGCCACCGCAGTCTTTGCCACAGCGCCAGCAAACGCCCCAGATATCAGGGAGTTGAGGACGCTCCTTCTCTCCTGGGCAGCCTGGAACAGAAAACCAAAGGAGGGTGGCAAGGAAGCACCTAGAAACTCACAAGCCACTTGGCTGGTCACCTAGGGCGAGCAGGAACCGGCAGCAGGCGAGCGGACAAGGGAGACGCTGGCGAACTTCTTCCTTGCTGGCTCCTGCCTGCCATAGGCGATCAGGCCTGCCCCTTTCTTTCACACCTTGAGATTGCAAATCTATATGGATTTATGTGGGACTTGTAAATTTACCTGGTTTAACTGCAAGGCTGTTCTAGGGCAGCATTTGCCAACCTAGTGCCCCCTCCAGATGTTCTGGGCCCTTCATCCCTAAAACTCTCTCCACCTACAATGCCCACCGCCACCCCCACTTCGAGACCAGCACTCAACCGGAACCGGTTGTTCCGGTTTTTGAACATTCTTTGGAACCCGAACATCCAATGCGACTTTTGCTGCTTCCGATTGGCTGCAGGAGCTTCCTGCAGCCAATGAGAAGCCATGCCTTGGTTTCTGAACATTATGTAAGTCGAACAGACTTCCGGAACGGATTCCATTCGACTTCCAAGGTATTATAGTTTTTATTAAGTTTTCAATTTTGCACCTCAAAATAAACACCATACATTTGATGACCTCCCTCTTTCCCCTTCCACGGCTCATTTAGTTTATCCACCATTCCTGCATTTTACTCTAACCATTTTATTCAGTTCTCCTATCTTACATCTCTCAAGTATTTGTTATCCTCTTGAATTGACCTTCACGCTGCCAGCGTTCTCAGCAAGACTCACCTCTGGCAAAATCGGCATGTGGATTTGCGGCTCTACATCTTTCTGCTTGAAACCCACTTGGCCTCCTGCTGCTCGACCATTCCCCATCCCAGGCTCAGGGGCTGCCCAGGAAAAGAACCAGACCTCCTGAGGAAGAGAAGGGGGGCAGGGAGGAGTTAAGGACAGTAGCTCAAAACCTAAATCGGATGGACTTGTTAGGAAGTCAAAGAAGTACCCCAATTTGGAACAACAATGACAGCGACAAAAGGCTCCCAGGGCAGATAACAAATTACTCAAGAAAAAGCTTACAATCTAAATAGACACAGCACAAAAAGAAAACGAGCATGGAGGGAGGAGGAAAGAGGAGAGTTCCTGCACGCCCCTCTAACTGGGTTGGCCCAGACACTAAAAAAACAGTAAAACATCAAAAACTCCCCTGTACAGGGCTGCCTTCAGGAAGTTGTGTAGTTGTTTATTTCCTTGGCACTGGTGGGCGCCACCACCAAGAAGGCCCTCTGCCTGCTTCCCTGTATCCTTACTTCTTACAGTGAAAGAACGCCAGGAGGCCCTCGGAGCTGGACCCCAGTGTCCGGGTAGAACGATGGGGGTGGAGACGCTCCTTATATGTTTTCATATACATGTGTTTGTGCATTTTTATTTGTGCTTTATTATTATTATTATTATTATTATTATTATTATTATTATTATTCTCCCCCCAACCAATATTTTAGCTATTTCTATTTAAGCTGTAATCTACCCTGAGTCTCTGTTAGACAAAAAGGCAGGATATTATTATTATTATTATTATTATTTACACACAGCTGGGTAAGGAACTGACACATCAGTGGACAGCTAGACAGACAGACAGACTTGGAGAAGGAACCATTCTTCTCTTGGACTACTAATTTCATTTTGGGAAAAACAGGCCTGTGGTCACAACACCCCCCTCTGCCTCCCCCCTCCCCTCCTTCATCCCTTTTCGACCCCAGCTTATTTTTGGCCACGAAGGATTGCAACGGGAAGCTCCCAGGCCAGAAACGCTCTCTGACATCCCGCTTTCAGCAATGCACAACTGCAGAGAGAGAGGAGGAGCGGAGCGGTGGAGTCACCAGAACTAAGCTCAAGGTCGAGAATAAAAAACCAGGGCGGGGGGACACTAATCAGATTTCCGAGCGGCAGCAGAGCAAAGAAGACCTCATTCCTGCTCCTGGACTAGAGGGACTTCTACATGCACACAAACATTTCCACGATTAATGCAGCACAGATTACAGACCCTCCAACATCTCTCTGACGAAAATAAGAATCATTCCCGAGGGCCTTCTCGGTCGTGGCGCCTGCCCTGTGGAACGCCCTCCCACCAGATGTCAAGGAGATAAACAACTGTCTGGCGTTTAGAAGACATCTGAAGGCAGCCCTGTTTAGAGAAGTTTTTAAAGACTGATGTTTTAATGTACTTTTAATCTTTTGTTGGAAGGCGCCCAGAGTGGCTGGGGAAACCCAGCCAGATTGGGGGGGGGGGGTATAAATAATACATTATTATTATTAAATCGTAGAGTTGGAAGGGAATCCCAAGGGTCATCTAGACCAACCCCCTGTAAGGAAGAAATCCCTGGATGTCCTGTTCCATCATTAACATCATCATCAATGCTTTTCTTCTAGAGAAAAAACCATGCCGGTACTGCGTACACTTGAGTACCCCCGGGGGAGCACTGATGATGATGATGATAGTTTTATTATTTATACCCCACCCGTCTGACTGGGTTGCCCCAGCCACTCTGGGCGGCTTCCAAAATGTATAAAAAACATAGCAGAACATTAAACGTTAAAAAGCTTCCCTATGCAGGGCTGCCCTCAGATGGTTAACTCCTTGCCTAACGAAGCTGAATTCTGGGGGATTCGGGACAGATGAAAGAAAGCCTTACCTCATGCTACACATAGTTAAACTATGGAACTCCTTGCCACGGGAGGCAGTATGACCACCAACCTGGCTGGCTTCAAAAGAGGATTGGATGAACTCACAGAGGAATGGCCACCAGCCAATAGGGTGATGCTCAGAGGGAGAAATCTTTCTGCATCCCAGGTGCAGGAAGGGAGAGGGCTCTGGGGTTCCAATCCTGCTTGCGGGTTTCCTGACACGGGTGTGTGGCTGGCTGCAGTGAGAAGAGGATCCTGGACTAGGATGCTGGCCCCTGGGCCTGATCCAGCAGGCTCTCCTTGCGCTGTTTTTCTTACTCACCCACCCTTTGCCCCTTTCGAGCCCTGCCTGGAAACCTCCTATTCTGCCAGGCAGCCTGTGGCAACCTGGTGCCTCTGGGCTTGGACCACCTCACAGGGCTGCAGTGGGGATTAAATGAGGGGGGGGGCAGGAGAACCACATACGTCGCGTTGCGCTCCTTGTGTCGGGCGAAAGGGGGGATGAAATTAATTCCCTGCAGCACAGAACTCGAGCAAAGCAGAAACCAGCACTGATCTTGGGTGTTTTCCCCCTGCAAACAACGGGCTTACTCGGATGTCACCGGCTGCCCCCCTTACTGAGAAGGGCTGAGGATGGCAGACACAATATTTTTCATATTATGATCATCACTCAGCGCTTCGGCTTGAGTGCCTGCCAAGGAGAGACGGCAAGATTATGTGGGTGGGAGTAGTTTGAGCTAACCGCCCGGCTGCTATCTTAATTCTCCCGCTGCAACTTGAGCAGGAGAGATCTTAATCTCAAGCGCAGGACATTATGACGCTTGCCAAGCCACGCACTCAAGGTTGGAAACTCAGATATATCAGCTAATCGGCACCTTAAATCTAGTTGCGTTCACCATGACTGAATGTCCAGGCACCTTTGTTCTTTTTTGCAATGAACTTTATTACTACTGCTACTATTATTATTATTATGTTTCATTTCTATACCGCTTTACATTTTAAAGGGAAAAAATCGCCAAGCAGTTTACAACACATTAAAATGTCAAAAAGAACAATCCAGAATAAAACAGCTCCGTTTTAAGATTAAGAGTATGCAACTCTTAATCTTGGGGTTGTGGGTTCAAGCCCCACGTTGGGCAAAAGATTCCTTTTGCTCCTGTGTGATGTTTTATTATACTTTTATATATGCTGGAAGCCACTCAGAGTGGTGGGGGCAACCCAGTCAGATGGGCAGGGTATAACAACAGTAATTATTATTATTATTATTATTATTATTATTATTATTATTATTCTAGATGACCCTCGTGGTCCCTTCCAACACTATGATTCTATGATTCCTATGATGAAACTCAAGCTTCAAGGAAAAGATTTCAGATTCTTCTCTAAGGGACACTTTGCTTTCCCCATATTTATTTGCCTACTTCCCCACTCTGGGAAGGCAGTGGGGTGTAGTGGTTAGAGTGTTGGACAAGGACCTGGGAGACCAGGGTTCGAATCCCCACTCTGGCCTGAAGCTCCCTGGGTGACCGGGTGAGTCAGCTCAGCCTCTTAACCTCCCTCCCTGAGGAGGGGGGTGAACCATGTTCTCCTTTGAGAAAAAGTTGGGAGATAAATGCAGTAAATAGGCTCTCCTGCTGACCTGCTTAAGAAAGCCAGAGGGGCCGGCCAGAGGGAGACGTTGGGGGTCACAATTGGACCCAAGCCAGCCGCAAAACGCACCTGTTGCCAGGGGGATTTTGTGTTTTTTATAATAATTTTTATGAATTTTTACAGATATTTTAAACATAGCATTCAACTTGTATATAACATAAAATGCATTTGGCCACAACACCCTGAAACTTCCGTCCTCCTCGACTAATGCTTTTCCGACTTATTATCTAATACTGCATTTTGGGATTATAATTATTACTATTAAATCCTAATCATAAATTATACTTTGCAATAATTGGTAAAGTCCACCTAACAAAACTTCTTGCAACCCTACTAGCGAAGTTAGTTGTTTACAATTGTCTTTCAAGTATTCTGTAAATTTATTCCAGTCTTTCAGGAAAGTCTGGTCTTGCTGGTTCCGAATTTTCCCTGTTAGTTTCGCCAACTCGGCATAGTCCATTAGTTTTGTCTGCCCCTCTTCTTTCGTTGGTATCTCTTGTTGCTTCCATCGTTGGGCTAGTTGTTGTATTTCATTACCTACAATGCCTAGTAAGAAGGCTTCTGGAGGTTTTTTACAAATGTATACTTCAACATTTTTGTAAGTTCTTTATAAATCATTTCCCAGAAAGCTTTCACCTCCTTACAGACCCACCACATATGGTAAAAAGTACCTTCTTTTTCTCTACATTTCCAACAATGATTACTTGTTTTATACATTGCCAGGGGGATTTTGAACACTGCATGCAGCCGGGCAGGTGTCCTCCATCCTTCTCCCCCACCAGCACCTTGAGGTGCTCAGCACCATCGGCTCCCCAAAAATTAAACTGGAAGAAACCAGACCCAAAGGAGCAGAAAGACACGGGTTCCTCCCGCAAATTTCAGCCGAAAGAAACTTAACATGAAACACACACAGCAGGGGGAAGAGAGGAGAAATATTCTTGCCTGGGTCCAGAGGTGGGGCTCGCGGCAGAGAAGATCCGAGAGGGAGGTTGGCTGAGCTCCGCAGGAGAAAGGACACCCCACACACCCACACACTTGGGCACCTCAAGGAAATGGACGAAATTGACCTTCGTTGCTCAACTCAGCAGAGTGAACTGCCTTTGTCCGTTCCAAGGAGGTCTTCCTGGCACGCTCGGCGTCCCGGTGAGATTAGACAAGTGTGGCCAACCTTTAAATAATATAAACAGCAATAAATTAATGCATTGATATTGCAGAAAAGGAGATTCTGACCCAATGTTGCAAAGAACTTTCTGGGGGACTGACAGCTGGTCAACGTACAGGTGCAATCGAAATTATCCAACCCCCATTGCAAATCAAGTTTATTATCAAAATCTACTGGAGAAGCCAGTATAAGTTGCAATTTCAGCTGAATTTGGGGAAACCACTGGAAGCATCCGTTGAGCTATTTCATTGCTTTTTTTCTCACTGCAAACAGCTAAAAGTCTGGAAATTTTGCTAATAAGATGATCAAGGGACTGGAGACCAAGCCTTATGAGGAACGGTTGAAGGAGCTGGGTACATTTAGCCTGGAAAAGAGGCGACTGAGAGGAGATATGATAGCCATCTTCAAATATCTCAAGGGCTGTCACGTGGAAGAGGGAACAAGCTTCTTTTCCCCTGTTCTGGAGGGTAGGACTCGAACCCATGGCTTCAAGTCAAAAGAAAGGAGATTCCAACTAAATCTTAGGAAGAACTTCCTAAGAGTAAGAGCCGTTCGACACTGGAACAAGGCTGCCCAGAGCAGTGACACAGAAAGCGGATGAAAACAAAATGCAAGTGTAGAAAGAGAGATGGAAAATACCCAAAGGTAGCCCTCATCCAAGCAGGATTCCAAACAGGGCAAAAAGCAGGATCCATCTAGCTGTCCTATCCTAGCAGCTAGGGTAGTAATAGCATCTAAATGGAAAGGTAAAGAACTACCTACCAAAGAGGAATGGCTTCTCAAATTAAATGAATATTTAAAATTGGCTAAATTAACAGCATCCATAAGACAGCAGTCAAATAAAAAACTGAAAAATGAATGGTGATGCTTTGATGACTATATGACAAAATACTGCTCTAAAAAGACATGCTGATATGCTTAGACTGAGAATGTAAAGGCATCAAAACAATAATTTATCAGTGACATTTATATGTATGTAGAGAAAATAAAAACAATCAGAATGCAATGATAAGGGTAAAATTGATTCTAGAGAAGATGAGTAGCGGAGGAAGGAAGCTAAATAGACTGGCGGGTTTATTTTATTTTAGCTTTTTTGGATATTGTGTAATGATTTAATGTGTAATGATTTAATGTTTCTTTTCTGTTATGTATTACAGTATTTCTCTTTTTCTTTTGTATGATGGAAAATCTAAATAAAATTTTTAAAAGAGAGAGAGAGAAAGAAAGAGAGAAAATGGGTTGCATTAAAAAAAAAAAAAAGCAGGAAGGATCCATCTATTCTGCTCTCACTTGTTCAGCAGGTCAATCCAGAGAGAGAGAGAATGCCGGCTTCTGGCATCAGGACTGTTATGAATGGCACAAGAGCACCATCGGGTCCAAAGGTCAACGGAAAGAGGGGAGGTCGCAAGCACACACCCGCCCACCTGACAAGTGGCGCTGCGTGTTCATTAGGCCAAACAATACTCATCTTCAAATAGCCATCCTTAAAGACTGGACTACTGCAATGCGCTTTCCGTAGGACCTCCCTTGAGCTTCACCCGGAAGCAGCAATCGATGCAGAATACTGCGGTGCGAATGCTGACAGGCCTCGTCGAAAGCAACACACCTACTCGGAGATCTGCACCGGTTACCAATTTGCCACTGTTTATTTCCTTGACATCTGACGGGAGAGCATTCCACAAGGCAGGTGCCACCACCGAGAAGGCCCTCTGCCTGGTTCCCTGTATCCTCACTTCTCGCAGGGGGGGAACCTCCAGAAGGCCCTCGGAGCTGGACCTCAGTGTCCGGGCAGAACGATGGGAGACGCTCCTTCAGGTATACAGGGCTGAGGTCGTTTACGGCTTCAAAGGTCAGCACCGACACTTTGAATTGTGTTCAGAAACGTACTGGGAGCCAATGTAGGTCTTTTAGGACCATTGTTATGTCGTCTCGGTGGCCGCTCCCAGTCACCAGTCTAGCTGTTGCATTCTGGATTAGTTGTAGTTTCTGGGTCACCTTCAAAGGTAGCCCTATATAGAGCGCACTGCAGTAGTCCAAGCGAGAGACAATTAGAGCGTGCACCACTCTGCGGGCAGGGAGGGTCTCAGATGGAGCTAGTCGACAGCTGCCCTGGACACAGAATTGGCCTGTGCCTCCATGGACAGTGGTGAGTCCAAAATGACTCCCAGGCTGTGCCCCTGGTCCTTCAGGGGCACAGTTACCCCATTCAGGACCAGGGAGTCCCCCAAACCCACCCGCCCCCTGTCCTCCAGAAAGAGCACTTCTGTCTTGTTGGGATTCAACCTCAAGACAGATTGGGACCAGTTTCCCTTCAAGATCGCCTCACCCTGCAGGCGCCCAATTCACCTCTCCGAAAGGCAGAGCTGATTGTCACAGGTAGCGCATTGCACACTGCCTAATACCTCCTCGAACCCAAAGCCGGCCACAAACCTCAGGATTCAAACAAAAGGGGAATCAAACCACATTTCGCTTTTGAAACTGGAGTGGTAAAATTTTAAATACATCAAAACCAGCAGCATAGCAACACTCCTTGGAATTCAGTAACCAAGCAGATTCTCTGTAAAACGAAGAGGCATTTATCACAAGCCAACAAGAGAAACCGGGCACAGAAGCTTTCAGCTGTTTTTTTTAAATTATGTTTATTGTGCAATTATAACTTGCTGCACTAGGATTTGCAGAAGATGCATTGTATAAACAATTTCATTGAAGGTTTATATATTATTTCCCCTCTCTTTTCTATATACAGTGGTACCTCAGGTTACAGACGCTTCAGGTTACAGACTCCGCTAACCCAGAAATAGTACCTCGGGTTAAGAACTTTGCTTCAGAATGAGAACAGAAATCGTGCTCCGGCGGTGGGAAGCCCCATTAGTTAAAGTGGTGCTTCAGGTTAAGAACAGTTTCAGGTTACCGTATTTTTCGCCCCATAGGGCGCACCGCCCCATAGGACGCACCTAGGTTTTTTTGGGGGGAAATAAAGGGAAAAAAATTATTTCCCCCCCAGGCGCGGGGCTGGCGCGGGGGAAGCCCGAGCTTCCCCCGACCCCAGAACAGCCTGCTATGCGCAAGCCTAGGGAGCCCGTCGTGAAGTCACGCCAGTCTCCCCAGGCTTGCGGAGAGGTGCGCGAAGCCTGGGCGCGCTCTTCAGCGCATCCCAGGCTTCGGAATGCAGGCAGCTCTGCGCAGCCATCAGGAGCCCGGTGCGACTTCGCACCGGGCTCCCGAGGGCTGCGCAGAGCTTCAGCGAAAGCCTGCATTCGCCCCATAGGACGAGGAAAAAGTGCATCCTATAGGGCGAAAAATACGGTAAGTATGGACCTCCGGAATGAATTAAGTACTTAACCCGAGGTACCACTGTAATTGTGTTTTGTAAGGAAATTGCATTATACTGGTCCATCTAGCTCTGTACTGCCCACACTGACTGGAAGCACCTCTTTGCCATTCCCAGTGACAGACCTTCCCAGTGCTATCTGGAGATGCTGGGACCTGAACCCGTGATCTCATCCATGTATACAGATTTTTTTGTGTTTTTTTGCAACCATGAGATCTAGAAACTTGACAAGTTAGTGGTTACAAATAGTGGTTTGTGTTGCCCACCAAGGAATATGCTAACCCAGTGCTTCTCAAAGGGCAGCAGGAGAGGATGGCAATTGCGCTGCGAAGATTCGAGGACAATTAAGGAAACATTTTAACTTTTCAGTGAAGTACAGCATGGTACCACATCAAAATAATTTTACACACATACAAATACACACCCACACCCTAGAAACAGTACTCTTCAAGACCACAGTCATACCTCGGGTTACAGACACTTCAGGCTGCGTTTTTTCAGGTTACGGACCGCCGTGTACTGGAACGGGTTATTTCTGGGTTTCGGTGGTCGTGCATGTGCAGAAGCACTAAATCGCGCTTGGCACATGCGCAGACGCACCACTGCGGGTTGCGAATGCTGCGGGTTGCGAACGTGCATCCCGCACGGATCACGTTCACAACCCGAGCGTCCCCCTGTATTAGCTCTTCTTCGACAGTTATCCACATCATATTGTTGTGAACAGGGATTTTCCTACAAATATGAAAGATCAGAAAAGAGGAAGGCTGCTTTGTGTTGATGAGTGTTTGTTCGTCTCAAATTTGAGCTAATATAAATGAGATTACCTAGCAAAAAAACACAAGCTCACATCTCTCACTGAGTTTATATGTAAGGTCAGTGCTTTTTTTCCCTAAAAAAAGATGATTGGGGGTATGCGTCCCCCAGAAAAAGCACTGTTTAAGGTTCATATGTAAGAGGTTCGCTTACAATTATATTTTGGGAATGATGTGTGTCCTTACGCTGCTGCATTGTTTAATACTTTCTGGGTGTCCCATGATCGTATTATAAAGTAACTGTGCTCTACGTTACAAATCAAACACCGCCAGAAGTTGTTTCTTTTTGTTTTCCAATATATTTCTTATCAATAAAAAAATCCGGTGTGGCGTGAGCAAATTTTTATTGTGAAAGCTCGAGAACCACTGTGCTGACACCCATAAGATTCAAAGCAGTAACGATTAATTGCACATTTGTTCAAAATCCAGCTCAAACTATTTCGAGCCCCAGATTGGGCAAAAGAATTGGGGGGGAGATTAACTCTGCAAAATTGATGGTCTCGATCCAACGACACCAGTTTTCCAAAGCCTGCTGCTCCCAGGGCGGGTGGGAGCCTCTGGTTGAAAGCATAGACTTGGGTGCCTTTCCCAAGCATTGCTCTTTGCAGCCACAGTAAATAAGATTTCCTCCTGTTCTCTTGGGACCAGCCTAGGCACCAGTTCAGCCACGTAGAGAGAGGCCCTCGCCATTATTTCTTTTAAAGGGGTCAGCCTCCCCACCACCCCAAGAACTTCTGGGATTTTTCCCAGCTCTCCCATTGTCTCTCCACAAAACCACAAACTTCTCACTGCCCACCACCAAGAAGCAAAAGGATGGGGAAAGGAAAACCTCTCTTCGCTTGCCCACTCCCCACCTCGGCCAAAGGGAACTGGCTGGCAAGCTGTAAGATAATCCTGAATGGCTGTTTTCCCAAAAAGGCCTTGACCTATTTCTTTTTCCCTTGGGGGAAAACTCAGAGCTTAACAGGCTTCCTCAGACCTCTTGGAGATGGAGACCTTGTCTCTTCTGAACTGAAAGGTGCAAAAAGACGACACAGAGCAAGCGAGAGCCAGTTGCTTCCAGAGGAGTCTCTCTGTGCGAGTATCTGATATGTGATTTTATTCATAAAATGAGGACCAGCTGGCTTCACAGGAGCCCATCCGTGTCTCTCTGCATGAGTCTCCGAGCTATTACTGTACAGACATACCTCATGTTATGTCCGCTTCATGTTACGTTCTTTCAGGTTACGTCCCGCGGTGACCTGGAAGTACCGGAAAGGGTTACTTCCGGGTTTCACTGCTTGCGCATGTGCAGAAGTGCAAAATGACGTCATGCACAGAAGCAGCGAATCGCAACCTGTGTGTGCGCATACTGGCCTGGCCACTGTGGGTTGCGCTCTTTTCATGTTGCGAACGAGCCTCTGGAACGGATCCCGTTCGCAACTAGAGGTACCACTGTATTTGTAAGATCAGTGTTCAAAATTAGCCAGGCGCTAATTTGTCGTCATCTCAGATTTACTGTTAGAGGGAGCAATTTCACGGAACATGTTAAAACAGTAAAATGTTGCCTATCACTAATAATGTGTCCAGACTGGACTACTGCAGAGTGCTCTCTGTGGGGCTTGACTTGTGCTTGACCCTGAAGATGCCTTTGAGAGCAGCATGCTAGACTAGCTGGCTCTCCTTTGGTGGGATCCAGTAATCCCTTCCAATAATCATTCTCCATCATGCTCCAGTGGGTTCCCTTCCCCAGAGGTGAGGGTCCCACTCCCAGGGGCTTAGACCCAGCCAACTTCAGTGGAGTCAAGCAGCTTTCTCTGCTAGTTTATCCTCTGTTTGCTGACCCTGTCTGCCTCCCAGGGGAGAATTCCTGCAGAGGTCCCCCCCTGGAGGTCTGTCCAGAACCAGAGCGTTCAAAGTCTACCCGCTGGGCAGCTCCTTAGGCAAACATACTATTGCTCCTCAAGATTAAAAGTCCTCTTTGCAGCACTGCAAGTAGCACGTCGGAAAAATCACTGCTCCCTAGCTGTTTTTAAGGATTCTGGTAGAGCCCCCAGGCAAAAAGATGTGGGACTTTTTAAAAAAAGAGAGCTGAACGGCAACGTTTCGGTCCCGAGTTCAAATCCCCGTTCTGCTATGAAATTATCCCCTGCAGCCCCATTTTTTCCACCCACATGAAGAGAGAACTCCTTGCCTACCTCACAGGGCTGGCGTAAAAAGTGACGAGAAAGCCTTGAATCCCAAATGCCTGGTCGTAGAATCTTATAATTGTAGAGTTGGAAGGGAGCCCAAGGGGGTTGTTATTTTACCAGTGCTAGTTTTCTTGAAAAAGAGGTGCTGGAACTCACTTTGAATGCCTCCCTCATTCTCTTAAAATGGCAAAGGCAACTTCCCAAGAGGCAATGGAACTAAGTTCCAGCTGGAAAAAAAGCCTTGCTTCTGCCCCTTGTGGGACTTGAACCCACAACCCTGTGATTAGGGCCTCACGCTCCACCGACTGAGCTCATCCGTGGCCAGCAGGCGTTCCATGCAGGAAAGCAAGCAGACTGACAGGGGGTGACTCCTTTCTGCCACTGCCATGTTATACACTGGAGGCCTTCCTTCACATTGGCGAGGCGGGAAGACGAGCCCTGCTTGGTCGGGGTAAAAGACGCAGAAGTCCTCCGCCCTCGCCACCCCCCACCCACAAGGTTAGCACAAGGCTGCCAGGGTGCCCGGTTGGTAGTGACCCAAGATGGGGCCTCCTTGGTGGTGACTTCCCATTTGTGAGATGCCCTTACTCGTGAGGTGCATCCTTCTCCCTCGCTATTAGCTTCCAGGAGAAATTAAAAGGAGACCAGGCATTTGGGAGCTGTTTTGAGAGCTGCCAATTCCTTTTAGTTGTTGTTACCTGCTTTTATCTGCTTTTAATCCAGCTTTAACTACTTAAAGAAAAGAAGCCATTACGCAATTCTTGTCCTAAACTTTCAGTCAATCGATCGTCCAAAGCTCCACAATGGTCCACAAACCCTGAAGTGAAATTATGGAGGTTTTTACTATAAATAAGGCTACCTTTTTTTGCATATGTAGTTGCACCTGTATTGGTGTGGATCAGGACTTCCCAAACTTGGGTCTCCAGCTGGTTTTGGACTACAGTTCCCATCATCCCCGACCACTGGGCATGCTACCTAAGGATGGGAGTTGTAGTCCAAAAACAGCTGGAAACCCAAGTTGGGGAAACTCTGGTGCGGAAGATCCTTTGTCAACCTGGTGCCATCCAGATGTTTGGGCTCCAACTCCCATCTGGCGCCACCGGCACAGTCTGGCTCTGCCTCAATCTATATACACAGGGGAAAGCAATGCATCTTTGCAAAGAGTGGGGAGAAATCTAGCTCCAGACTGGTGTGGTTTCTCTGTGGGTGGGCTCATTGTGCAGCATAAACACAGTCTGCTGGATCCAGCCAACAGCCCATCAAGAAACAGAATTTTAGCGTTGGATCAGACCCTGAGGGTCATCTAGTCCAACCCCCTGCAAGTTGCCCCATATAGGAATCAAACCTGCAACCTTGGTCCTAACCAGCATCCTGTTGTTACCGTGGCCAACCAGATGCCCCCTGGGAAGCCCACGGGCAGGACCCGAGTTCAAGAGACCTCTCCCCTTCGGGGGCTTCCAGCAACTGGGATCTAGAAGCACTGCGGCCTCTGAACATGGGGGGAGCAGGGCATATAGCCACGGGGGCGAGGTGCCACTGAATTCCTCCTCCCTGAATTTGCCCAATCAGCTTTCAAAGCCAACCCGGTTGTTGGCCATTCCTGCCTCAAGTGGGAGGGAGTGCCATAGTTTTAAGGACTTGCCTGGACCTGTCCTGGATCTGCTGTAAACTTCCATCGTGTCGCCTCTTACCTGCCTTTTCTCATAACGAAAATGTCCCAGACGCTGAAGAAACCTTTCCTCCTAGAGGAATTTGCTGCAACTGATCAGGTCATTGTGCATCACTGCTGGGTTTATCCCGGACCGTCCACACACCATTCTGCTTTATATTAGTTGCTCACCAATGCATGCCACCCCCCTGTTATTGACTTCCAGAAGGGCACTTTTACACAACAAGGAAATCCCAAACCAGAGCATTCACAGTATAAAAAGTTGCAGAATTTCAGCAAGAAATTACAGGGCATGCGCCATTTAGGAGCAAATCATGTCTGCCCCCCAAACTATGCAAGGATAGTATCAAAGGCAGGGTTGCAAGCGAGATTTTTGGTTTGGTTTCTTGCCCTGAGATATACAGATGTAGGGCAATATACAAACTTAAGTGGCTACCCTGATACCACCACCACCACAAGAATAATGTAACCTCCCCAATATCACCATGAACAGAAATCCCAATGGATTCACGTTAAATAGGGCGGGGGGGGGGGCACTAACCAGCCCCAGCACAAGGAACTCAGCTGGTCGTTAGGGACACAGGAAGCTTACAGAGTCAGACTGCGCGTCTGTCTAGATCAATGTGGTCTGCACTGGTTCTCTACCATTTGATCCAGGGGACATCAACAGAAGTCTAGTGTCCAGATCAAGCCAAGTCATAGTCCCACTCTACCTTGGTCAGGCCACACCTGGAATACTCTGTCCAGTTCTGGGCACCACGATTTAAGAAGGATCTTGACAAGCTGAAAGATGTGCAGAGGAAGGCAACCAAGATGATCAAGGGACTGGAAAGCAAGCCTGATGAGGAGCGCTTGAAGGAGCTGGGGATGTTTAGCCTGGAAAAGAGGAGATATGAGAGCCACCTTCAAATATCTCAAGGGCTGTCACATGGAATAGGGAGCCAGCTTGTTTCCTCCTGCTCTGGAGGGCAGGACTCGAACCCATGGCTTCAAGTTACAAGAAAGGAGATTCCGAATCAGCCTCAGGAAAGACTTTCTGATAATAAGAGGAACAGGTGGTGGCCTCTCCTTCCTTGGAGCTTTTAAAGCAGAGGTTGGATGGCTGTCTGTCATGGATGTTTGAGCTGAGATTCCTGCATTGCAGGGGGTTGGACTAGATGACTCTTGGAGTCCCTTCCAACTCTAGAAATCTATGATTCTGTGACATCCCCAGTCCTATCAGGAGATGCTGGGAAGTGAACCTGAGACCTCAGCAAGAAGGGTGCTGTTGGTTTATTTTTTTGCAATCTAGAAACTTGATACGCTGCCTTATGCAGAGCCAGACCTTGCATTAGTCCACGTTGCTCAGTATCACCTACACTGACCGGCAGCAGCTCTCCCAGTCCTACCTGGAGACGCTTGGGACTGAACCTGGGATCTTCTGCATGCAGAGCAGATGTCCTGCTGGGCTATGTCTCTCCTGCTATTTTACTATCAACTCTTCCCCTATACTTTGGAGAGGATAACCAGGAGGAGAAGACATCTATTTTCCAGGTTTTGCTGAATTTCAACTCCCATCATCACCCCTGACCATTCCTGGCTGCTGAGAGTTGGAGTACTGAAACACCCGGAGGGCGATGGGTGCGAATTCCCACCAATATTTTGCCAAGGAAACCAAGGATTCCAATAGGTGAATCTCCCTTATTCCAAATCAGGCCATTGGCCAGTCCCTCCCAGTACGGTGCATTCCTCCAACAAGCAAATGCCCCCCCCCCCCCCCGTTTTAAGATCTTACTTGAAGCTGGATAGCTAAATTGGTAGAGCATTAGTCTCTCAATCCCTGGGTTGAGGGTTCAAGCCCCACATTGGGTGACAGATTCCTGCATTTCAGGGGGTTGGACTAGATGCCCCCCATGGTCCCTTCTGACGATACATTTCTATGATTTTTTTCCCCATCAGGAAGCAGCTTTTTCAACCCAAAGGAGACCGGCAGAACAATGTCTGAGGCGCTTAACCTTTGTACATTCCAGCTGTGCTAGAGATATTTCTCAATCTCTCTCTCTCTCTCTTTATGTACTGTGGAACCTCGGAAGCCAAATGCCTTTGAACTCAAACGTTCCGGCTCCCCAACAATCAAAAACCAGAAGTAATTGTTCCGGTTTTTGAACAATTTTTGGAAGCTGATCAGAAGCTGCCCCTTGGTTGTCTGACTCCCGGAACAGATTGAATTTTAAAACCAAGGTACAACTGTACCCAATATAGAGAGTTGTTTTGTTGGCACCCGTCTGTCTCGAGAAACAGTTCATATATACACACCCATTTATATATTATACATTTTTAGCAGAAAAAGGCAGGGCATCAAGGGGGGAGAATATTTATTTTAAAAAAATAACTTTGCATACATTGACGGTTGGAAGAGCTATCTCTTTTTTTACCCCGAAAGCTGGCTTATAAATACTTTAAATAAATAAATTTGGAGTGGGTGGGAGGAATGCCAAGTAGAAAGGAAGCCAAAACACTTAAAAAAAAACTGTACCCACACCTAAAGAAACAGACCTCCCATTTTTTTGTCCTTCGAAGTAGCCTCAAAGTTGCTCTCTATTCCCCAGCCTCAAACTCTGACCAGGAAAACAAAGTCACCTCCCCCCCCCCACCTCAGAAGTGAAATTTCCCCAAGTCCTTGAAAGCTTGTGTTTTTTCAAAGCCCCCCCCCCGCCCCGCTTTTCAAACCAGGTGGTGGCAGACAAATGGGGAGGGAGCAGAAATTAACCTTTTTTCTGCCCCCCCCCTTCAAGCAGAGTTAATGTATAATTAAGTCTGGGGGGTGAATTAACCCCTCGATGCCCACAGAGGACGTTCATTCTCTACCTGTTGGGGGGGCGGGGAACAAGGCAGGGAAACTTTTTATTTGGGGGGGGGGAGTCATACCAGGGGGCTGTTAGTCCGAAGGTTAACATCTGATCTCCCCAACCCCCAACCCACCGAAAAAGACCCATAAGCACTCAGGCTTGATAAGGAGAAATTAAGACCCCTGCCCCTTTGCTTGCAGGGCAGGGTGGGGCACTGGGAAGAGAAACGAGGAAGCCAATTCACTTTTAGAGGCAGATCTTTCCTAATGGGTGGGTTGTGTGTTTTTTGACAACTGCCCCCTCCCCACACACAATAAGGATCTCAGCTCTTGTGAAGAGGCGAGGGACTCAACCTCTGGACCCCCAAAATTGTAGGGAGAGTTATCTTTTCTCCCCCAAAATCCGTATCTCAGAGACCGCCCCTTGCCCCACTTCAATCCCATAAGGGGGGGGCGCGATTTGACAGAAATTAACCATATGATCCTCCCTTCTTTCAGACAGCAAGGGGAGCGATCAAGCTCTCTACCCCCTAACTTTAACCCCTCCCTGATTTCAGATTGGGGAGTGTCACATTTATAACCCCCCCCAAAATATATCACCAAGGGCATAAGCCCCCAACCAATTTCAACCGGGGGGGGGGGAAGGAGGCCAGGAAACAAGCCTTCCCCTCCCCTCAAGTGGGGGGGTTTGGAACTGGCCTTTCAAATGGGGGGGGTCAGAGCCACAGACTTTAAGCCCCCTAACCTATGGGAGACAAACTATGGAGGGGGGAGCAATAAGCTTTCGACTCCCCCTACCAAAATTAACTCATAGCAACATTAAAGATACACTTTTTAAGAGGGGGGGTCCATCTCAGTTACTCCTCTTCCCCCCCCCCATTTCCCCCCTTAGGTGAGGAGTGGGGCAGCTGCCCCGTGCGCATGCGCCTCCCGCGCCGACCACGCTGAGAACTCACCCCTCCCTCCCTCGCTCGCGCTCCGGCCTCCAGCTGCTTCTGCCGCCGCCGCCGCGACGCCCGCCGGCCAGGCCGCCCGGCCACGCCCCCTACGCCCCCGGCTCGGCCAATCAGCGCGGGGCCAGCCCGAGGGGCGGGGCAGCGAGGCGAGAGGGAAGAGAGGGGAGCGGGGAGCCCCGGCGCCCTCGGGAGCGGCAGTCCGCCTGCGCCAATCCGGGAGAGGCGTTGTGGAAAGGAGGCGGGGAGAGAGGAACGGGGGAAGGCAATAGGTCGCGAAAGGCGGCGGCGGAAAGCGGGACGAGGCGGGGTTTAGTGGGGTGGTCACGCCCAGTGGGCGGGGCAAGGCGAGGCTGGGAGGAGCCTCTGGCTTTACTTCTTTTATTATTACAGTAGTACGAATATTACGGTAATTAGTAATGAAGTACAGGTATTAATTTGGGGGGAAGGGAATGTATTATATTATATTGTATTGTATTGTATTGTATTGATTATGTTATTAT
Organism: Podarcis tiliguerta; assembly: GCF_965153285.1. NCBI lineage: Eukaryota > Metazoa > Chordata > Lepidosauria > Squamata > Lacertidae > Podarcis > Podarcis tiliguerta. The sequence goes on from NC_139551.1 coordinate 11,475,816, forward strand.
ATTAGTCCAAGCACTGAATTACTGTACTATAGGATACGTCATTTATTTATTTATTTATTTATTATAAATATTTTATTGGATTTTACAGTAAGTATAGAGCGACAAAAAGTAGAACACAACACAACAAAAAATAGAAAAATACAATAACATAACATATAAACACAAAATGGCAAAAAATATGAAAAAGAAAAATAGAAAAAATAAAAACAATTTTTATCCTCATTATATTCTTTGCATTAACTTGTATCTCCGACCTCCCCAGACCTTCCTTCTCTGTATTCCAGATCATATATTCTATCAGCAAATTCCTTCCCTCTGTCTTAATTTAATTTTGTCATAATCTTAATATCTTAATATAATTACATTTCCTTATATCTTAAAATATTTAATCTTTCTTAATCTTTAAGCTTTTAACTAATAACCTTTTACATTCAATCTGGTGTCATCAAACATTCATTATCTTATAGTGTTTCTGTAAATAGTCTTTAAACTTCCTCCAATCTTCCTTCACCATCTCTTCTCCCTGGTCTCTGATTCTGCCAGTCATTTCTGCCAATTCCATATAGTCGATGACTTTCATCTGCCATTCTTCCAGCGTGGGTAGTTCCTGTGTCTTCCAATACTGTGCGATGAGTATTCTTGCTGCTGTTGTAGCGTACATAAAGAATGTCCTGTCCTTCTTATGTACCTGTTGGTTGACCATGCCCAGGAGAAAGGCCTCTGGTTTCTTCGGGAATGTGTATTTAAACACTTTTTTCAGTTCATTATAGATCATCTCCCAGAAGGTCTTAATCCTTGGGCATGTCCACCAAAGGTGAAAGAATGTACCTTCAGTTTCTTTACATTTCCAGCATTTATTATTGGGCAAGTGATAAATTTTTGCTAGCTTGACTGGTGTCATGTACCATCTATATATCTTTTTCATAATATTCTCTCTTATGGCATTACATGCCGTAAATTTCATTTATTTATGTGTTTATATTTGATGAAGATATGCATTTTAACAGTATTGCAAATTTATTTGTGACTACGCACAAAAATGAATACACCGGAAAGTGATTGCAATGTACACACAGTTAAGCAGTATAAATATGTGTGAACAATGTTCTTAAAAACAATTGTTAACGATGCCTAATATCTTTCTTATTGTGATTAGTGTTACCTTTATTGCTACTAATACCAGTGACTTACAAGATCAAGCCCTATTCTGGGGTCTGGAAACCAAGCCTTATCGGTTTGTTTAGCCTGGAGAAACTGAGAGCCATCTTCCAATATCTCGAGGGCTGCCACATGGAAGAGGGAACAAGCTTGTTTTCTCCTGTTCTGGAGAGTACGACTCGAACCCATGACTTCAAGTTACCAGAAAGGAGATTCCAACCAAACATCGGGAAGAACCTTCTGACAGAAAGAGCTGTCCGAGAGTGGAGAATGGACTACCTAGGAAGGTGGCGGCCTCTCCTTCCTTGGAGGTTTTTAAGCAGAGGTTGGATGGCCATCTGTTATGAATGAACTAGCTGAGATTCCTCATTGCAGGGGGTTGGGCTAGATGACCCTTGGGTCCCTTCCAACTCTATGATTCTATAAGTACCAGTGATAAGACAGTCCACAAAAGGAAAAGGGGCTGGAATGGAGGAGGGCAGGGGAAAGAAAACTCCTGGCACTCATTCTTTCATGCTACAGAACTAAAAGATTTCCCCGCTTTTCTTCTTCTTTTTCTCTGGGGTGCTGTGTTAAGCGCTCACCCTAAGGGGAAACAGCCCCCCCCCCCTTAGAAGAAGTGGACTGGTCGGAACCTGTCTATGACATTGGCTCAGAATCCCAGCCTCACTGTGCAGTTGAGTGCCCCCCCCCCACCCCACCCAGCCTTGGGTCAGCAGCCTGTGAGTGGCTAGTTTGGGCTGGGACAGAATCGGAAAATCTGGGGACAGCGAGAAAGCCGGAGCAAAACCTGAAGATCAATGGCTGGGAAACTGGTGAGGGGACCACTCTCTATTGCTAATGGGAAGTTGCTAAGGGTGTTTTGAGTCCTTATTCTCTTGTTTCAGTTATGGGTGCCTTGAGTTTAAATGTTTTAATGTGTTCCAGAAATGCTCATCTTTTGCATTTTAATGTTTGTGTTACTTGTTTTTATATTTGGGAATGAGCTGCTTATGACACTTGAATTACTAAATGTATAATAATAATTCTCTTTCTCCCTCTGCTGCAATCATTCTTTCTTGAAACCCCCTTGTTCCACGTGGCTTCGATCCCATTAGCTTCTACCCAGCGTAGACCCATTCAGAGTCATGGGCTGGAGTTATTCCTTCTCATTCATTTCAATGGGTCTACTCTGAGCATGGCTGATGTCAGATACAAGCCAGAGCCCCAGGATGACATTCCTGGAAGGGCTTTTGCCTCCGCCTCTTCCTCATGCGGACACCCTCCCTCTTGTCAGCCTCCTACTGTAGCTTCCTTGGGGCAGAGACCTGCTCTCCCCTCACCCTTCTCCCTCTTCCTCCACAGTTCCCCGAAACAGATATTGGGGATTCCGAGGATGTGTGCAGGAGGAGCCCCCTGAGCTTAGAAACCCTGGGGGGCTCTGAAGACATCAAAGAGGTACGTGGCAGACAGAGGAGGGCCACCTTCTGGACCGGTCGGGAGCAAGGGGGCAGGCAGGCAGGCAGGGGGCTGCTGAGGGCAGGCTGTGTTTGCTGCCACACTCGTCCTGATGGACCAGCCCCCCAAGGCGCCAGGGCTGGAGGGCTTCCCTGGCAAGCAAAGCAATGCGGGCAGGAGGGTTTGGCTTCCGGGTTCCTCCCTGTCTCATTCTGGGCTGCTCTCTTTTTCTTCACTGTCCCCCACCCCACCCACCCCCTTGGGGGTCCTGTCTCTGCCAGCAGTCGGCATCTGAGGGCCAAGAACCTCGTGACAAAGCGGCTAGCAAGGAGGAAGAGCCCAAGGAAGACCCGGGCAGCCCCCTGGAGGGAGAAGGCGAGGGCAAGAAGGAGGCCCCCAGACCACAGGGCACAGATTTGCTGGATTTTCGATGGGTAGGTAGCAGCAGCCCAGGGGGCAATTGGCAGAAGGGGAGGGGGGCATATCAACCCCACAACTGTTGCAACAAGGTCCTCACACTCCCCACACAGGGAGGAAGGAGAATCCAGAACATTGGTGTGCAAGCCCTTATATAGACTTTTGAAATTGCCCACCCTGTAGCCCAAGACCCCCCCAAGGACATACATCACAGAAGGAGGCGTCTACAGCAGACATCCTGTCTGTCAGGATACCTGTTAATGGTCACTGATTGCATTGCCTGGGCACCCTGGCTATTCTTTTGTAATGGCAAATACTCAGTTCCTGAATCCAGATCACAGGCTCACTCTATTCATGCACAAATATGCCCTTAAGACAGGATTTGGGAGGTCCCTGAGAGAGTTAAATTGGTTTCAGGACTGCTCTCCTCTACTATTTCAGACACGTGGTTTATATACTTATGTTTGTGTTTGCCTTGTACATTTATGAACAGGTCTTTTATATCTGAGACCTTAGAATTCTTATAACACTGTTCTTCAAACTTCTTCATATTGCTATTTTTGTTTGGAATTTGTCCCACAGCTGCAGGAAAAGGAAGAAAAGGGGTTACTACAAGAGCAGCCATGGCTCCCACCTGACGACAACAAAGAAGACCCCCCAGAGCCCAGAGTCAAAGAGGTCAGAAGCGTGTAGTAATTGAGTCCTAGGAACTGCCTGCCACCAGAACTGGTGAGAGGGCAGGATTGGGTGGCCCTAAGTTGGAGTGGGTGGCCCTTGAACACAACTCCCAAGAAAAGAGTGCACAAATTTCTATGGAACAGGGCTGGGAAGATGTGGCCCTCCAGATGTGGCTGGACTGAACTGCAACTCCCGTAGTCACTGCATGCTCGCTGGGAGTTATAGTTTTTCAACATCTGGATGGCCAAAGGGATAGATTTAGGAATAAGGGCTGAAATTTGAATAGCAACACAATCCACCACTCCACACTAGGGGGGCTGAGAACCAGGATAGTACAGGGTTGTTACTTACAAGGTGAAACAATGGAGCATGATTTCACTTCTTGCTTGGCAATGATGGTTTCCACCCACCCACCCATTAATGCAGAGACACGGGTGCGCATGCCCCAATCTCCAGGGGATCCAGGCAAGATACGCTTTTCAGCATCGTGATATATCACCAGCTAAACATCACGATGTCCCCCTATATCTCGATGTCTGAAATAAAGTTGCAGCTGTGTAGAGCCCTTGGCTGGCTTCATGGTTTCCCCCAGGCTGGGATTTTTGCATAGCAGACGAACACGCAGATCATGATTTACAATATATTGCCAGGTCAAAAATCATGAAACCTCAGGAAAAGCGGGGCGTTCCCTTCTGGGAGCAAATCAGGAACCGGGACGGCTTCTGTAAATCTGGGAGTGTCCTAGGAAAATAGGGAGTCTTGGAGGGTCTCAATTCTCCCAAACCAACCCTGCAATCCTACAGATCTAACACTCCAGCGCGACTCAGTTTCACTTCATTAGATTGCAGCTTTGTTTTCTTTCTTCTCTGAAAAATTCAAGGTCTCTCCTTATGACAATGCTAAGCCAGACCAGCTTGCAAGGGCCACAGCGGATCACGAGGCTTATTACTTGGCCGATGACGAGGAAACGCTCCTGGGCGACTCCTGCGCCTCCACAGGCTACTTCCCCTGCTACCGGACCTACGAGGAGTTCCCCCGCTACCAGCCCCCCGGGCGCCCCGAGGACAGAGAGAGTGGGGCCCCCCGAGCGGGCAGAAAGAAGATCCCCCCCACAAAGGGGCAGGGAGCCCCCCAAAGCCCCCCATCGCCCCTGCCAGCGGCCAGTGTGAGCAGGAAGTGCCCTCAAAAGAGGAAAAACCGAGGGGCCCCGGAGAAGGAGCAGGCCCCAGAAGGGGGGCTGAAGCCGCGGCTGCAAGACCAGCGCTCCCTGCCCCCCAACCCAGAGCAGGTGGGCGCGATGTGAGTTCAAATTCTGGGCAGGGCCCAGCAAGCATACCCTCCTAATTTAATCCAATGGAAATAGGGACGTATTATTCAACAATAATAATTTTATTTTTATACCCTGTACATCTAACTGGGTTGCCCCAGCCACTCTAGACAGCTTCCAGCATATATAAAGAGCATTGAAAAACTCTGCAGGGCTGCCTTCAGATGTCCTCAAAAGGTTGTTACTTATCTCCTTTGCTCGGGGTTCACATGACTCCATGCATTTCCCCGATGAAAACAGGACGTCCTGAGGAAAAGCGGGACATTCCGGGATCACATAGAAAACCGGGGCGGCTTCTGTAAATCTGGGTCCGTCCCTGGGAAAAAGGGCCGGTGGGAGAGTCTGCAGCAGGGCTTGTGGCGCAGCGGTCGAGTGCCGTGGCTTTGCAGGGGACGAGGTCCAAGGTCGCCCCCAGGTGTGCAGCTGCCTTGTGGGAGCAGCTGTTAGTTCGCCACACCTGAGCTGTGTGGATCCTCAGAGATCTCCTGCTCCCTGCAGCTCCTTCCAGAGCCCTGGGGTCAGGCACAGGCGAGCAAGGCTCTCTTGTCAGTGAAACTGACTCTTCACTCAGGGAAATGAACAGACAACTCGGCCTAGTGGTCTCAGCAAGCCTTCACAGCAGGTCTTGCCCCTCTGGAGCCATTGCCAGGACTGAAGCTCCCTGCCTTCCAACTCTCTAAGGCTTCTCCTCTCCCAGACGTTTCCCTAGCAATCTCAAACTGTGTCTGCACACAGTCAACCCTGTTCCATTTCTCTGTGCATCCTCAGAGACCCAGGGCAGGGGAGCTTGGGGCAGCCGGAAAGGGAGACTCTTCTGAACTGCTCCCTGTCTCAGGCTCTCCCTGCTCCCTAAACCCTGCTGCCCCGTCAGCGTCCGGCTCCTCCTCTCATTCCTCTCACCTCTCCTCCTCCGTGTCCCACCACCAGTCCCCTGATTCTGGGCCTGCCTCCTCGGGGGTCTCCCTCGATAGATGTTTATTTCCTTGACATCTGAAGGGCTGGGTGCCACTACCGAGAAGGCTCTGAGCCTGGTTCGCTGTAACCTCACTTCTCGCAGGGAGGGAACCAGCAGAAGACCCTCGGAGCCGGACCTCAGTGGCTGGGCTGAACGATGGGGAGATGCTGCTTCGGGTATACAGGGCCGAGGCCATTTAGGGCTTTAAAGGTCAGCACCAGGCCCTTGAATTGTGCTTGGAAACGTACTGGGAGCCAGCGTAGGTCTTTCAGGACCGATGTTATGTGGTCCCAGTCACTAGTCTAGTTGCCGCATTCAAGGTTAGTTGTTTCCAAGTCACCTTCCAAGGCAGCCCCAGGGAGAGCGCATTGCAGTAGTCCAAGCGGGAAGTAACCAGGGCATGGACTGCTCTGACGAGACAGGGAGCAGGCAGGGAGGGTCTCAGATGGAGCTAGTAGCCCTGGACACAGAATTGACCTGCGCCTCCATGGACAGCTGAGAGTCCAAAAGGACCCCCAGGCTGTGCACCTGCTCCTTTGGGGGCACAGTTACCCTACTCAGGACCATCTAAATAGTAACCAGTTTCCCAGAATCCCTTGGGCTGGAGGTAACTTGTTTGCTTTTCTCGCAGGTCAGGCTAGAGACGCAAGGAGGAAGAACAAGTCCCCAGCAGTGCCCTTCTGCTGGGAGTCGCCCCTCAGTCAAGGAGAATCACAACACCCCCCCAGAGCCCCACACGACCCCCTCACGCCTCAGCCTCCAATTCCTGGTCTCCTGGGTCCGGAAGATCTTCAGGAAAGCCCCGTCGCCGCAACCTCCACCACAACCCAGCACCAGCAGTGGGGCGCAAGTGGGGAGGCCGCTGGCCAGGCGGCTGGGGCGGTGGATTGCCCAGTACCGCGGTCGCATCCACCCCCAGTCGATGTGACTCAGACCTTGGGGGCCCGGTTGGGGTGTGTTGCAGGGTATTTTGCAGAAGCCAACCATTTCCATTAAAATTCCCGCTTTCTTCTTGGCTCACAGCACAGAACTAAAACATGAGAGTCGTTTCACATCGCCACATGGGCACCACGGGTGGCTGGAGCACTGGCTGGGATGACCCTGCGATTGGAACCCTTTTTATACTACGCCTCTTCCAGTGTACAGACTTGGCCTCCCCCCTTTGGGGAGGTACTATGGGGAGCGATTAGGATTTTCACGGCACGGGAGGAGGGTGTGTGGCTCAAGGAGCCAGCCAGCAATAAAGGGAGTAAGTGAAGTGTTTATTGGAAGAAACGGCTTCCTCAAGGGTGCCAGGCCCAATGAGCACAGCAATTCTTCTCAGCCGATCTTGCCCCAAGGAGGCAGAGACTAAAGGTGGCCACTTCCCACAGCTGCCCATCGTCCCCTTCTCCCATGGGGCCTTCCCAAGCAGCCTGAGACTCTGCCTGCCTCCCAAGCGCCTGCCTCTGCCTCTCCCTCTTCATACCTCTTCTAGTGCTGGGAGACCAGGGGAAAGGGGAGACATCCTGGCTCCTTCACCAGCCTGACTCACCTGTGCCTCTTGGCATCTCTCCCTTCAAGGCTGAAACGCACCCTTGCTCTCCCTCCTCCACAGTTGGAGGCAGCAAGGTCCTAAATACCAGTTGCTGGGATCACAGGTGGAGAGCCTTGCCAATTTGTAAGGCAAGGCCAGGATGCTGGGCCAATGTTTCCTTTCCTGATCCATCAGGGATCTACTTAGGCCTTTGCGTACACAGTGCTACTATTGAGTGAAGAACCCTTTCGGGGGGAGGGTCACCTCGCAGCCAGTTGGGATGAACCTGGCAGCTTCTGGGAAGCAACTTTTGGCTCTCCGTAAGCGAGACCCAGCTCAGTAGTGGAACATATGCTATGTACGCAGAAGGCCACAGGTTCAATCTCCAGGGGAGACGGAGGAAAGAGCCGTAGTCAAAACCCAAGGCAGTTTTTGACAGCAAGGACCAAGCTAGACAAAACAAGGATCTTAGTTTTTGTGTGTGTGCACACTCACACAACAGCTTTACAGAGCCCAATGGGTGGGGTGCCTGCAACTCTTCAGATACTGATGGGGTGGTAGGGGAGGGGTGGTACCTCTGTGGGGGGTCATGTTGTGCTCCTTCTGGGGTAGTTTGTCCACCTTTGGTCCCCACCTGCACCCAACTCTCACCTGTGGCTCCCAGATGCCGTCAGCAGGCGACAGCGGCCACAATCCTGGGAGCAGCTTCGATAGGCTGGCTAAATCGGGTGAGGGGAGCCAATGGGTCTCAAACCCTCCGTGATTCAGGGGCTTCCTTCCCCTGCATGTGAAGCCAGGCTCAGACGGAGGGAGTGGACGAGACCAAGAGGGAGTCAGTGGTCAAGAAGGCGCTTTCTGCATGTGCTATAGAGGGGAGTGAGGGGCCGGTGGGGCTTGTCCACCTGGGAAGGGAGCCTGTCTAGAAGAAAATTCTGCCTTGTGGGACATCTCTGAGAGAGAAAAGGCTCAGGAGTAAGCCCTACGCAAATCCAGAGTGGAGTCCCTAAGGCGGTTGGGTGGCGTCTTATCCGCCTCCTTCTGGCAACTCCTGCAGCCCAGCTGGTGCCCAACATCTTGCTCTGATTTCCTTTGGACCCCCTCAGTGAGGCCGAGAGGGGGGTCTTGTCACCTGGGCAGCCCAGGACCTTCAGACACACTGCCCAGGCATGTGCCCTGGGAAGGTCACTTCCATTCTGCCAACACAGCCATTCACCCCTGGAGGCGCACTCCATTGTCTCTCGAGACAGGCGGATGCCACACCCACCCACCGCCATCATCTCAGACCACTGGCTGGAGGAACTTTTGATGGGGCTCCGGAGGTTCCCCCCCCAGCTCTAAGAGGCATTCCCTGCTCTTGGAAGAGCATCCCTCTTCTGATTAGAGGCATTTTCCTTCCTCGTGCAGCCGGTCAGGAATGTCTCCTCTTAGGACCAGGGAAGGAAAACCTGCAGAGTCTGGGTGTTGCTGGATTCCGTCTCCCATCACTCCCGCCTGTCTGCAATGCCGGCTGGGCTGAGGGAAGCTGGAGTCCCGTGACATCAGGAGAGCTCCTCCCTGTCTCTGCCAAACAAGCTTCTTCAGAAAGAAAAACTGAAGCCTTCGACTTGTATCTTTTATGCTCATTCCTTCACGCTGCTCCCTGCTTACATCATACCCTCCAACATTTCTCTCATGAAAATAAGGACATCCATCCTAAGGCATGGGTAGGCAAACTAAGGCAAACAATCGCCTTCCAAATCTGGCCCACGGACGGTCCGGTAATCAGTGTGTTTTTACATGAGTAGAATGTGCCCTTTTATTTAAAATGCATCTCTAGGTTATTTGTGGGGCATAGGAATTTGTTCATTTCCCCCCTTCCAAAATATAGTCTGCCCCCCCCACAAGGTCTGAGGGACAGTGGACCTGCCCCCTGATGAAAAAGGTTGCTGATCCCTGTCCTAAGGAATAGCAGGACATTCTGGGATCAATCAGAAACCGGGACGGCTTCTGTAAATCTGGGACTGTCCCTGGAAAAAAGGAATACGTGGAGGGTCTGTTCTTGGAAACATGCTTTGAGGCCAAAGCCCCAAAGGCCAGCAATCTGCTCCAGCTTCTGAGAGATTCTCCCAAGCATCTCATAAGGGCTGAAAACTTGACTTTAAAAAAAGAAAGAAAGAAACGGAGGATGTGAGAGCGCCAACTTTTATCCAACTAGAATGAGAATGGTTGAGTTGGAAGAGATTCCCGGGTCCTCTAGTCCACAGGAATCTCAGCTGATGGCAACCCAAGAGCCAGGGTAGGGCCAAAATACAAGTGTAAATGGAACAAGCAGCCTGCCAGCCTTCTCCCCACCCACCACCACCATTGTTGCTGCTTTTTGCTCTTGGCCACTCCATTTTCTAGGGTCGGCCAGTCAAGTTCTTGAAGCGGCAGATATTTAAAATAACAACAAAAGCCGCACAGAAGACGGCGCAGAAAAGTAAATGGCGGCGCACCGGTAAATTTCCGGGGCCTGTGCCGCTAATGGCAGCCAAGGCCAACACCCTCCTTCTCCCTTGGGCTGCGTTTATTCCCGTCCATCTTGCTCTCCGCTCATCCCCACCGCTTCCAACCCCCGTTTCCTGGCGTCTCTGGGTGTCAGCGCGCCAGGCTGCCCTTCTGGCCCGTCCAGAGCTCCCTCAGCTCCACCTGGCAGCCCAGGTCCCTCAAGGCGGCCTTGGCCACGTCCTCGCACGTCCGGTGGGCGGCCCGGGCCTCGGCGATCAAGTCCTCAGCGCCCATGTCCAGAATGAGCTGGGAGAAATCCCGCGTGTGGGAGACGAGGTTGCGGATCAGCATGCAGGCTTGTTTCTGGACCAGGAAAGAGAAAAATGGCAAACGATTCGCTTCGTTAGCAGAAGAAAGCGCCCAGCGTCGCCTGGGAACTCTGAGAAGCAACAACAAAAATATCAGTGCCGTTTCGATTCAAAATGATTCAAAATGTCGCATCCGAACGTAGGCCGAAACCTGCGCCTTGATCTCAAGGACCACTATGCAATTTTTGAATAAAATCAGCACCATTTTGAAAGGTTCTGCTCGCCACCTTGAGTCAAAACTTGTTACGCAGGCAGAAAACTGCTCCTTGATCTCAGAAACCATCACGCAGACATTGCCTATGATACCTTAAGAGATGTCCAAATGTAAGGGGAGAGGAGAGAAACAGCTCTCCAAAATATACAGCACCTTAAACAACATTGATACACCTCCTAAATGGTTTACACTTAATTAAAGTGTAAATTAATTACAAAATTATAATGTTCATAATGCCAATAAAATCAACAGTGTGTTAAAAAAGGTATATAATATTGCGCTCTAGGGATTCATTGTGTGGTTTTCCAGTATGGTGTTAAGATGTTCCTGTTAATTTCAGTGGGCCTTCTGAGTAGGACTAATACTACTAATAATAACCGTCTAATTATTTATGCCCGCCTCTCTGGCTGGGGTTCCCCAGTCGCTTTGGGTGGCCTCCAACACACATAAAAACAAAATAGAACATCAAACATAAAAAGCTTCCCAATACAGGGCTGCCTTCAGATGTCTTCTAAAAGTCAGGTAGTAGTTTATCTCCTTGACGTCTGATGGGAGGGTGTTCCACATGGGGGGTGCTACCACCGAGAAGGCCCTTTGCCTGGTTCCCTGTGCTGAAGCCGTTTAGGGCTTTCAAGGTCAGCACCAACACTTTGAATTGTGCTTGGAAATATACTGGGAGCCAATGTAGGTCTTTCAGGACAGGTGTAATACAATCTTGGTGGCCACTCCCAGTCAGCAGTCTACCTGCCGCGTTCTGGATTAGTTGTAGTTTCTGGGTCACCTTTAAAGGTAGCCCCACATAGAGCGCATTGCAGTAGTCCAAGCAAGAGATAACCAGAACATGTGCCACTCTGGCGACACAGTCTGCGGGCAGGGAGGGTCTCAGCCTGCGTACCAGGTGGAGCTGGGAGACAGCTGCCTGGACACAGAACTGACCTGCGCCTCCATGGACAGCTGTGAGTCCAAAATGACTCCCAGGCTTCGCACCTGGTCCTTCAGGGGCACAGTTACCCCATTCAGGACCAGGGAGTCCCCCACACCTGCCTGCCCCCTGTCCCCCAGAAACAGTAGTTCCAACACCAGACGCAGCCCATCTTATACCCTTGTGGGAAAGCAGGCTTGATACCTTCAGAGGTAATTGTGGTTACGCCAGGACAGAGGGTGGGTGAAAGAGCGACTCCTGTCTCTTACAGCGCAAAACTGTTACCTGCACGCCAGCTTCCTTGGGGTGCATCTTCATGGCCTGCAGCGCTGCCAAGGCCCCGCCCCCTTCCATGATGACCCGGCAGTTCTCGGGCTTCCGCAGCGCCAGCATGCACAAGGCCGCACAACTCTGCTCACACACCTGAGGGCGGAAACACAGGCAGCCATGTTCAAACGACTGACGACACACTTGCATTTTTATTATATAGCAAGCTTGACGCCACTCTTGCATTTTATTGTACAGTAATATTATTTCTGCAACCTTAAGTTCTTTTCAAGTGCTTTTAATATAGTGTAACATTTATTTGTTTATTAAATTTGCATGCCACCACTGTGGAAGGACGTGTGGATCTAGAATTGGCCTCCACAGTAACTCACAAACTCACATTTAAAACTGTGTTTATGGAAGACAATCTTACTCAACTACGAATGATCACTGAAGAAGAGGAAGAAGTCATCACTCAGTGAGCTTCATGGCCTCATTGGGAGGGGTCTCTTGGGTCCTATACTGACCCTCTAACCCAGAGGTTTTCAACATTTTTGAGTCCACGACTCCCTTGACCAACTACGTTCTTTCTGCGGCACCCTGTGGGGCTCAGGAGCCCAGTTAGCTCACCCCTTTCCTGGTGAACCAGCAGCCCCTCATCCCTTTTTGAGCACTTTCCCTTGTTGTGCGTTCCCTCAGCCTCCTCTCCTCTCCCCTCTTCTTGGGAGTCCTCTAGGCAGCCACTGCTGACACCCCGCTGCCCTAAAGAGAGATGCCTTTAAGCTGCTTGGAGGAAGAGGCGGGATAAATGCAACAGACCAGCCAATAAATGGAAGCTTCCTCATAGGATCATAGAGTTGGAAGAGACCACAAGGGCCATCGAGTCCAACCCCCTGCCAAGCAAGTCCTCTACCGACACCCACTCACCAAAGGGCTGCCGAGGTGCCGAGTCATGGCCAGCACGATGAGGTCTGTCCCTCCGGCATTGACGATGGCGTCCTTCACGTCGTCGTTGCCCGCGATCGCCTGGATGGCGCTCATCACCTGCTTCACCAGGTCCTACAATCCGCAGCGGAAGGGCAAAGACCCAAGGCGTGAGAACAGGTTTGAAAAGAAAGCCTCGCGGTCGCAGAGTTGGAAGGGAGCCTGGGGGTCCTCTAGTCCCACCCGCTGCAATGCAGGAATCCCGGCTCCAGCATCCAGGACAGACGGCCAGCCCACCAAGTCAGCTAAAGTTTAGATCTGGGGTGGAGAAGCAAATACTAAGATACTGGAAAAACAAATACTATTTTTTTTTTAAGGTAGCGGCTGTAGCTCCAAGGCAGAGCATCTGCTTCCCAAGAGTCTAGATTCAGGCAGGTGGTCTGATGCAATCGGAATAAAAAATTGTCCAGTGACACCTTTGAGACCAACTCAGGTGTTATCTGAAGAGGTGTGCATGCACACAAAAGCTTCTACCCAGAACAAACTTAGCTGGTCTCTAAGGTGCTAATGGGCATTTATTAATTATTTATTATTATTATTATTATTTCGACTCCTTTCCAAGATGATGATGAAGATTTCTATCCCGCCCTCCATCTGAAGATCACAGGGCAGTTTGCAATATAAGAACACAAGAAATACTATAATAACAAACAAAAACTCCGCCATGCAAAGTTTAAAAGGCCAGAGAGTGTTCTTTTCATTACTAATATTACCCAACGCAAGCCCACGGAACTGAAAATGGTCGTCTGCGCTGCAGTTGGGACAGCCTCCCTAACGCTTTTGACTTTTATGTATCTGAAAGTCCCTTTGCTTTTAGCTGCTTTTACCCAAAAAAGAGGGGGGGGGGGAGTTTTGGAGCATTGCTGAGAAAACTCTCAAAAGTCCCTGATCCCGTTGGAATCATTATTCTGAAATCAACTTTTCCAGGAGGAGTTTGGTCTCAGACTTCCTTTCAAACAAAACACAGACCAAGAAAAACTAAAAAAAAAAAAGAGTGAAAATGAGTGTAATCCTGTCCCCTGGAACCCTGGGGAACGGCTGCCAACCAGTGTCGGTAATACTGAGCTAGATGGATTGCTGGGACAATGCAATATGAAGATGCTGCCTAGATTTTTAGTCCATCAGTCCTTCCTTCAGAATAATGAGGACTGAAATCTTGATTTATTTTGATCCACTGCATATTCATGGATCAGGCCAGCCCTGCCTGGAGTGCCCCTGCCAGTCAGAGTAGGCACTACTGGGTTGGACAGCCACAATGATCGGACATGGCAGCTACCTACATTCGTAGTACCTGGTGGTCAATGCAGTCGGCCAGCAGCGCCACCATGAAGTTTAAACCGCCCAGGTCCACAATCTCCTGGCAGAACTCGTTCCGGACAGAGAGGCGCCCCAGAGTGGCACAGATCTCCCTCAGGACGCTGCAGTCGTCGGGGAAGGCTGAGAGGAGGAGGAGGAAGAGAAAGCGAGATGGTTTGTGAATCGTACCTGGTTGTGAAAAGTAAAAGTGAGCTTTTGGGCTTCATACATGCAGAAGGAAAGAAAAGGAATTTGAAAAATGGCAATTACTGATTCATTGAGGATTTGATGATTTGTGGAGTAACCTCACTTGTAGATAAGAATAAGAATAAGAATAAGAATATATTATTTATACCTGGCCCATCTGGCTGGGTTTCCCCAGCCACTCTGGCTGGCTTCCAACAAAGATTAAAACAGCAGTCATTAAAAACTTCCCTAAACAGGGCTGCCTTCAGATGTCACCTAAACGTCTGATAGTTGTTTATTTCCTTGACATCTGATGGGAGGGCGTTCCACAGGGCGGGTGCCACTACTGAGAAGGCCCTCTGCCTGGTTCCCCGTTAACTTGGCTTCTCGCAGTGAGGGAACCGCCAGAAGGTCCTCAGCGCTAGATCTCTGTGTCTGGGCAGAACAATGGGGGTGGAGACGCTCCTTCAGGTATACTGGGCCGAGGCCGTTGAGGACTTTCAGGGTCAACACCAACACAGCTGCCCCATTCAGGACCAGGGAGTCCCCCACACCTGCCCGCCCCCTGTCTCCCAAGAACAGTACTTCTGTCGTGAAGTCAATCCTCAATATTGCAAATGTTGAAATACCGTACGTGCAGGAATTGGCAAGCAGAGAGCCGATGGTTCAGAACAAGTAGGTTTAATGGAATGAGCACTGGAAATAACCCGGGAATCAAAGCAGCAACAAGAGGAGACCTTGCGTGGAGTGTGGGAAACCTATTTGGGGGGAAATGGCGTGGAATAGGGAAAATCAATAAAAAGGATTTGGCAAAAAGCCGACAACACCCCAAACCACTTCTTGGTTGTCTTTGATTGGCGTTGGAAAGACAGAGAGGGAGGTCTTGCCTCCGGTAACGCTAGAATCGAATCCCCCCCCCCCTGGCCTGACCCAGAAGGGCTCTCCTTGCGTTCCCCTGGGTGGGGAGGAAGGGGCAAACCTTTGGCGGCTTCGATGAGGACCCTCAGTCCGCCGTGCTCCGTCACGATCATCTTGGCGTGCTCGTGGGCGTGGCCAAAGGGCACCCGGATATCGTCGTCGAAGGTCATGAAGCGCAGCCCCGCGCAGGCCTCCCGGACCACATCGGCCCGGTCCCCATGGCGGACAATGGCCCCCACCAGCAGGGAGAGGACGCCGCCTTTCACCAGGTCCTGCCGGTTCTGCTCGTGCTTGAGGGACGCCTGCCGGACGCAGCGGATGGTGGCCAGGGTCAGGTCGCCATCATCCTGCCGCTCCCGCAAGACCCGCAGAAGCAGCTCCTGCCCGGGGGCATCGAGGAAGTCGGGCTGGCCGTCCAGGAGGGCGGAGAGGGCGCGGAGGGCGCGGAGGAGGGAGCAGCCTTCCTCACCAGCCAGGCGGCAGGCGGCCAGCACGGCAGGATAAGCGCCCTTCTGCCCCGCCAAGTAGCGGACGGCCATCTCCTGCCGGCACTGCTCCGCAAAGCTCACCAGCAGCTCGTCCACCGCGCCCGAGTCGGCATCAGCAACTGCCTTCTGCAAGGAGTCCAGCGTCTGCGGAAGGAAAGGAGCGAGTAATAGCTGGTTTCCAACATTCTGGGAAATCGCCAGCTACGCATTGCGACACACCAGGAGATCACAATGGCTGATACAAGGACAGGGCTGGTGTTTAACATTGCGATACCATTTTGCACCTGGCTAGGTGAAGATGCCTGGGTGCCAGGAAGGCGCCTGGCCTCTCCACCACCTGGAGGGGCCTGCCTGGGGGTCCTTGGCTTTGGGCTGTTTTCACACACACATACCCCATCCTGTAGAACTCCATTTCATCGGCACAATCAGAATGAATTTCAGGAAAGCCCTATTTAAAAATATGACCTTCGAACCGTCTAGCCCCCAAATGGCAAGTACGCATTCTACTCTGCTGACCGTAACCCTGGTTTAAGGAGCCGTTTGATGCCCAGCTTATATATTTGACCTTCTGATGCTTAACACCGAGTCAGACCATTGAGCTCAGTATTACAGAACAGGTGCTGCCCACCCACTGAGCTGTGCTCCTTTCCTAAGAAATAAACCAAGATTCTAGTGCTCATGGTTTAAAGAGGAATACAGTCATACTTCGTGTTGCGTTCCGCTCATGTTACGGACTTCCAGCATACGAATGTGGCAAACCCAGAAGTGTTTACTTCCGGGTTCGCCACCTGTGCATGCGCAGAAGAGGCGCTCTAGTTGCGGATGTTTTGGGGGTGCAAACGGCACCCTGAAACGGATTAAGTCTGCCACTAGAGGTACCACTGTAGAGGGAACATTCCCAGCCCAACTTCAGGATGCCCGGGATTCAGCCTGAGCTCCTTGTGGTGCCACTGGGCCATGGCCCCTTCCCAAAGCGACCCCTGGGGCTTTCATCCTTTCTTGGGCGGCCCCAGGCACCCTTCTCACCTGCAAAACAGCATGCTGTGGCTCTTGCCCATCCGCAGAGGCGGAATTGGGGGCTGTCTTCACTATGTTGCTTAAGTCAACACCTGCAGAAAAGACACAGAGCGGTTGGGGCAGTGAGTAGGGGTCCTCAGTAGGGATTCGTAGAATAGCAGAGAAGGCTGTGCCAGCTCAGGTCTACCCAGCCAGATAAAAACATCTCTTCGCAAAAACCACACCTTGAGACTCAAACTGCTGGACGGCTTCGATCACGGCCTCTTCCGGATCCATGCCAAGGTCGCTGATGTTCTCCTGCACAACATCGTCAAACGTCTCCTGGGTGATCCGCTTGGCCGCCATTCCGACCTGAGGATCAAGAGTTTTACAGTTGGAAGGGACCCCGAGGAACATCTAGTCCAACCCCCTGCAATGCAGGAATCTCTCCTCAAGCATCCATGACAGACGGACGGCCGCCCAACCTCTGCTTCCAAACCTCCAAGGAAGGAGCGCCCACAAGAGAACGGTTTACGTATGGTGGTGTGTGTTCTTCTTATAAATGAAAGATACTGTATAGGATCCCCAAAGAAAAGGGAGGAGCGTAGCTGAGGGTTTAGAGCACCCAATTTGCCTGCAGACAAGCTCAGCTTCAGTCCCCGATGACCACTCCGTGGGCCGTGACAGGTATTGGCTGAAACTCTGGAGAGCCACCGCTGGTCAGCGTATACAATACTGAGCTAGACTGACCAATGGTCTCCTGCAGAACAAGGCAGTCACTTATGCCCCTGTCAGTGCTAGAAACTCAGATATACTATAAGCTAGGTGCCAAATGGGTCCTTAAACCAAGGCTGCAGTCGCTAAAGAGTTTAAAGAGGTCGGAACAGGCCAATAGATGTGTGGACTGTCCCTGGATCAGGGGACTTTTCTTCTTTGAGTTTTCAAAGCTCTTAACCTTGCTCAGGGTTGTCCTCTGAACTAGCCAGATGTTTAACTGAGAATCAATCTCAGTCAATGCATAAAGTAAGACTTTAGAGCCGTCTTGCCCCAAAATGGCAACTAGACATTCTGCTTATTTTTAACCCAAAGAGCTCACTGTGACATACAAACGTCTCCCCGCCCCTTCCCTTTTTATCATCACATCAGCCCTACCAGGTAGGTTAGGATGAGAGAAAGACCGGCCCAAGGTAATTCCGTGAGCTTCATGGCCAAGTGCAGATTTCAAACCTGGTCTTTCTGATTCTGGTTCTGGCAGCTGTAACCTCGGTTTAAGGTGCGATTTGGTGGTTAGCTTATATGTCTGAGTTTCTAACACTGCTTGGAAGAGTGTCCAATGGAACGCAGGGGGGTCTTTTCTGCTGAGTAATCAGTTTCAGATTGTGCATGAACAAGACATTCTTTCATGCAGAAGGTGGGAAGGTTAATCAGCACCACAGATCTGAAAAATAAAATGCTCCCTTTCCAAATGCTGCATCCTGCCTGAAAATCCCCTATGAATTTCCTTTTCAGAAGATCTGCAGCCTGAGGCTTTTCAGACCTTTTAAAAAGCTGATCCGTTTCCCCCTTGCTGCTAATAGGTTTTATAGTACTGTATGTGCTCCCATAGCTTTTGAATGGCATTTTAAAATGTAGCCTGCTAGGCCATGTTGACTTTTGTTCATTGTTTTATGATATTTGGATTATTTTGCATTAATTTTATTTTTAAAGATCTGTCGGTCTCTGGAAGATTTGCAATGAACAGCAATATAAAAAATACGAAAACGATTAAATAAATTATTTTTAAAAAATCAAGGTCAGGGCTCAGCACTGGTGCAGGGGAGTAGAGGGGGGTGAAAAACATACAGAAGGATTGATCAGAATGCCTCCTTTTATTTTATTATAAACACCAGTCTACCGTGACTGGCAGCATACACCCAGTCTTAGAAGCTGGACTGAAAGCTGGGCTCAAAGGTGGTGAGATAACCAGCTGCTTCCCCAAACCCCTGGAGCTGAGATGCCTCCAAGGGCTCAAATATTATTATATATTTATCATTAGTATCGTTACAAACCCCGAAGCACAACCTGAATATCAGAACGCGGTATGGAAAGCAGTCTCGAGCCCTCACGACCCCCTCCTCCTCCAGCCCCGAAGACGCAGCCTGAGAGGCAGCTGTGCCTCTGAGCACACACAGAGTGCGGCGACCCCCCCCCCACCTCCTGACACCCACCACCAACGGCTCCCGCCCCTGACTGGGGTGGGGACACCGGGGCTCTGAGCATGGGCAGAGCGCAACCCCCCCCCCAGCTTCTATTATTGCATCACTTCACCTGGCGTGTCCCTCGGCGCTCGCCGTCCCGTCAAAGACTCCGCATTGGCCGCCAGGGTCGTTAAGTTTGTCTCCCGGCGGCTGCCGTCCGCGAAAGGGGGAAACCGCCCCAAGCAGCGCGTGCGCAGAGCGTGCCCGGCCCCCCCTTTTAACGGCCAGCTTAACGGCCAGTGTACTGCGCCTGCGCTGGCCTGAGGCAAGCCGAACTCCGCGGGGCGTCGAGCTCGCCCAGCCCTCCCTCAGGAATGGCCTCCTTCGCCTCTCGTCCGCCGCAGAGGCCGCTCGTCCCCCTCGACCCGGGCGGGAGGCCGCCTCCCCTTGAAAGCGCCCCCGGCCTTCGCGACGCCTTTTGCGCAGAGAGGCCGGGAGAGGGAACTGGGCTTTGTGCGCATGCGCCAGACTGAAAGCGCGAGGAAGAGGCTGGTAAGTTGGCAACCCCGAAAAGAAGAGCTTCCCAGCCCTCCGCGTGTTCTTGCTGCCGCAGGTCTTGCTTTCATACGTTAAGTGCTTCTGCTTTCTAAAACTGATTTTGGAAGCCGTGTTTTAGAATTGCCCGGATGGCATTGCTCAAGGGGGGGACATGGTTTATTTGGATTAAACTGAGGAAACCTTGCAGAGGGGTACTGTGG
The DNA here is from genome assembly GCF_965153285.1 of Podarcis tiliguerta. Classification (NCBI taxonomy): domain Eukaryota; kingdom Metazoa; phylum Chordata; class Lepidosauria; order Squamata; family Lacertidae; genus Podarcis; species Podarcis tiliguerta. The sequence continues at coordinate 11,495,344 of NC_139551.1, forward strand.
ATACAAAAGGGATCCGTTCAGGAAACCCCGTTCGCATCCTGAAGCCAACGCAACCCGGGTCTGTGCGTCTGCGCGTGTCGCGATTCGGCGCTTCGTTTTGAGCGTCTGCGCATGCGCAAGCGGCGAAACCAGAATTGAGGTGCTCCGTTACTTCCGGGTCACCGCGGAGGCAACCCGAAAATATTCATCCCGGAGCTACTTCAGCCCGAGGTACGACTGCACTGGGAGGAGACGGGCAGGGAGGGCTTTTTTGTTTTTGAGGGGAGATGATAGAATATACTTGGTGTTGCTCTAGTCATGTCTGTAGGCGCCAGTCACCTGTGGCGTTTTAGGGGAGCGACAGTCGGGGGGGGGGGAAGAGATGTCGTGCTCCTTCTGGGGTCGTGTGTCCACCTTTGGTCCCCACCCTGCACTCCGCTCTCATCTGCGGCTCCCGGAAGCATTCAGCAGGCGACAGTGGCCACAATCCTGGGACCGGCTTCGACTGGCCGGCTAAAGCAGGTGAGGGGAGCCGATGGGTCTCAAACCCTTGTAGAGGAGGCAGGACCCTCAGTCTCGGCAACTGACCCATGGAATAAGCTGCTGTGCTCATTAGGCCTCACACTCCACCAAGTCTGTGCAGATTGTCTTCATGATAATAAAGACTTGCATGGTGGGATTTATTGCCAGCTGGCTCCTGACAGGTATGAGGGAGAATACTCCGCAGGCTTAATGACTTGGACCAATAATTCCAATGAAAAACAAATTCCTGGGATCCCAAGATATCAGCAAACAGAGAAGAATATCTGTTGCCTCCCTGCATGACTCTGCTCTGGCTTCAAGTGGCCTCTGAATGAAAAGCAACACTTCCTGGATTCTTCTAGTGCAGGGATGTGGACCATCTATACCCCTCCAGATGTTCTTCGGCTCCAGCTCCCACCAGCTCTCGACAACATATACCAGTTTCCCAGACTTGGGTTTCCAGCTGTTGTTGGATTACAACTCCCATCATCCCTAGCTACCAGGACCAGTGCTCAGGGATAATGGGAATTGTAGTCTAAAAACAGCAGGATGCTCAGGTTTGGGAAGCCCTGGCATATACAATGCTCAAAGGTGATGGGAGTCAGAGCGACAGTTTCGGGGGGGGGACATGTCGTGCTCCTTCTGGGGTCGTGTGTCCACCTTTGGTCCCCACCCTGCACTCCGCTCTCATCTGCGGCTCCCGGAAATATTCAGCAGGCGACAGTGGTCACAATCCTGGGGCCGGCTTCGACTGGCCGGCTAAAGCAGGAATCTCAGAAAGAGGATGTGATGCACCATCAGTCACACATTCGTTTTTGTCTAGAACTTACCATATTGATAAAAAACACCTTTTAAAAAACGGAGAAAGTGCTGCCTCCTTCCAAAACGGTGCCTGGAATGAGAGGCCTGCTAGGCCAGGTGTGATTTCCTTGACATCAGTGGGAATGTGCCCAGTTGAGGGTCCCACACTTTAAAGGAGGGTAGGGACAAACTGGAACGGGTGGGGAACAGTCCGATGAAGAAAGGTTGGAAGGGAGTGGACATGTTTAGCCTGGCTGGGGTAAAAGATGCCCCATTTGCGGGCAAAAGTCCTCCGCCCACGCAACCCTGCATCTACAAGGTTAACACAAGGCTGCCAGGGTGCCCGGTTGGTGGTAACCCAAGACAAGGCAGTGGCTTCCCGTTTGAGATGCCCTCACTCGTGAGGTGCATCCGTCTCCCTCGCTATTAGCTTCTATGAGAAATTTAAAGGTATCCCTGTTTAAACGAGGTATTCGGGAGTTGAAAGTCCTGTCCCTGGCAATTCTGAAGTTGTTTGCAGGGCTGCTGGTTGCTTTTAGGATTTGTTACCTGTTTTTAGAATAATTTTAATTTGGCGGCTTTTATGTTTTGTTATTGAAGTTTCAATGGATATCGGCAACTCCAAGGATGTGTGCAGGAGGAGCCAAATGGGACGTAACCCCTTGACCCCCAGAGAGACACTGACTCGGACCGGCCCTGAGCTTAGACCATGAAACCTACAAGAGCGACACCTTGGGAGACTCTGGATGCCTCAAGGAGGTGTGTGGCGGACAGAGGAGGAGGGAAGACGAAGGACAGCCTTGCAGGGTCCGGCCAGGTTGCAGGGGATTCTGGGAAGTCTCGCCCCTCTTCCCAGCACTGATGGGGAATTGTTTTCTTTTCTCACAGGTCAGATCAGCGAAGGAAGGTGGGAAAAAGAATCCCCAGCGGGGGTCATCTGCTCGGAGCCGCACCCCCGTCAAGGAGACTCCTGGTACCCCATCAGAGCCCCACGAGCAGTGGTGTTTCCTCATCCTCAAAGTGCCTCTGGGTGCATGCAGCTGCTGTGTTGGCGAATCCACCCCCTCAGCCGCGTGCTGAGCAGCCTCCTCTCTGCTTGTGCCCTGCTGGTGCTGGTTCTGGGTTCCAGTGGTGGCACTTATTTAAAGGCCTTTTGGACGCAGGCGATGAGGGAACGCAGGCCAAGGCACCAGGGGGTCTTGGGACTCCTTTTCCCGCTTTCCATTTCTAGCCTGACAATTCACCTCCAGATTCTGGGAAACTGCCATGATCATTAATCAGTCAATTGATTAATTTAATCTGTATGCCGTCCTTCACCTGAAGCTCTCAGGGAGGCTTGCAGCAGAAAAAGACAAAATAAAAACACAGCATACACATTAAAAACAAAAACGAACTCATAAGCCAACCTCCCAATCCACAAGCATGTTTAAAAGGCCATGCATTGTTTAATTAGCCAAAGGCCTGGTTCTAGAGCAGAAAGGCCACTACCATTGTGCTACGAGCCCTGCTGGGCACCTCTCAGAATCCGAACTCACCCCGCACCCTACCTGCTTCGCATCTCCAGCAGCCTCCAGGCTGTCAGAACAAACATGGATGGCTCCCGCCTCCTTTCTGGGCTGGGCAGAGAGTGCTGGTCCTGCTCATCTGACCTTCAAAGATGTTTCTTCTTTTTTTTGCACTTCCATGCCATGATAGGCGAGGGAGGGCTGCTGTGGGGTCACTGGCCCGCAGGAGAGGTACTCCTACAGTTCACCTGGAAACGCATGCAAACAGATAACTTACAAGATAAATACTGAACCAAAAGCAACCTAAGAAAAATAACTTTTTTTTAAATGACTGGATAAACCACTCATTCAATTGACTGATTGCTTGGAGGAGTTCCAGATAAATATATAGATTGTAATATTTATTATTATCATCTATATACTTAGACATAGGAGCAAGGGGCTGGGGCGAGACGGGACTGCAACCCCCCAACCCAGCCCTGTTTCACGCAGGTCAGCGCCATGACCTCCCTGCACATGTGGAGAATGGATTCCCCATGGAATTACCACAAACTCCAATGGTTGATTCACTCCAGCCTCCTTCATGGTTTGGCGTCTCAGGAGCCTTTTTTGTCCTAGGAGACAGAAAGGAAAATAAAAAACAGAGGAAGAGGTTACAGGTGGGAAATGTCCGGGAATCCCAAAGTTTAAATTCAGAGACCTAGACTCAGGATCCAGCCTGGACCTCAACCTTTCCCTGTTCCCTCCCTGTGTCCTATTAAAGCTTGTAAGCCCCTCGGGGCAGGGACCTTTTGATCAAGGGTCATGCGCAGTGATGGCGCAAAGAAATAATAGGAAAGTAATTTCACCAGGCTCCTGCCCCGTGCAAGCTGAAGCCTGCTAGGCGCCTTTCCTGAATACTCCAAAGCCAAGCCCTGGCTCTATGGCTCACCTGAATTAATGGAATCTTCTTGCTTCCAAGTTTGGAGAGAGCCCCTTCTTTCTGCATTGAACGGCCACATGCTCAGAACGATGGCGGCTGTGCTGCTCAGAGCGATGGCGGCTGTGTCCAGCTTAGCTTCAGCCCCCCCCCCCTCGTGCCCCCTTCTAGAACCCACCGCTCTCAACCGACTCTCACCTGCCCCCCCTTCAAACTCCCTTTCCAAGCCTCCTTCCAGCTCCCATCTCCACCAGAATTCCACTCTCTCTCTTCCCCCTCCCTCCCTGCTTGACATTCCCTTTGGAATTGTAATAGCATCACCTCACAATAATAATATTGCCACTCATTTCCTCTAGGCCTCCTATCTTGAGAATCCATCTTCTCTACAGGTCTCTCACGGTCATCTGACAGGCATCCCCCTTGCAGGGCATTATAAGGCTTGCTTGCAAAGCAGCACTTTGTGACATCAGCTGGCCAACGGGCCAGGCTGCTGGGTTGTCCGGCAGCTGAATGAAGAAAAATAAAACCAGACTTGCAGAGGCGAGGGAGGGCTGGTGTGGGGTCACTGGCCCTCGGGAGGGGTACTCCTCCTGTTCAGCGGGATACGCATGCAAACAGATAACTTACAAGATAAATACTGAACCAAAAGCAACCTAAGAAAAATACCTTTTTTTTAATGACTGGATAAACCACTCATTCAATTGTATCACCTCTTGACTGATTGCTTGGAGGAGTTCCAGATAAATATATAGATGATTATATTTATTATTATCATCTATGTACTTAGACATATTTCTGGACATCTTTTTGAGGCAATTTTGTGCCCCACCCCTCACCTACGTCCCTCGCGGGGGCCCATCTCACCACCCCCTAGCTAGGGCCCTGCCTGGACCACAGAGAAACCCTCTCCATAAAAGTACAGGATCTCTAAATCCGGCCTGGGATCACCTGGAAACACTTCCCCTGCCACACAAGGTCACAACGTACCTCCGGATTTTGCTGGGTTTCCCTGCACCGCTGGGCTGCTGCTGGTTCCCCAAACCACGGCCCTGCAAAGGAAGAAGGACATTGTACTCTAGGGGGGCAGAACAAGCACCCCTGCCAGGCTGCCCATGCCCACGTCACCACAGGCTGCCAGCCTGCTCCTGGCTTGGAAGGAGGGGAGCGAGGGGCTGGGGCGAGACGGGACTGCAACCCCCCAACCCAGCCCTGTTTCACGCAGGTCAGCGCCATGACCTCCCTGCACATGTGGGGAATGGATTCCCCTTGGAATTAACTTACCACAATCTCCAATATTTGACTCCAGTTCACTCCAGCCTCCTTCATCTTTGGGCGTCTCAGGAGCCTTTTTTGTCCTAGGAGACAGAAAGGAAAATAAAAAACAGAGGAAGAGGTTACAGGTGGGAAAATGTCTGGGAATCCCAAAGTCTAAACTCAGAGACCTAGACTCAGGATCCAGCCTGGACCTCAACCTTTCCCTGTTCCCTCCCTGTGTCCTATTAAAGATTGTAAGCCCCTCGGGGCAGGGACCTATCAATGAAGGGTCATGTGCAGCAATGGCGCAAAGAAATAATTCGGAAGTAATTTCACCAGGCTCCTGCCCCATGCAAGCTGAAGCCTGCTAGGCGCCTTTCCTGAATACTCCAAAGCCAAGCCCTGGATCCATGGCTCACCTGAATTAATGGAATCCTCTTGCTGCCAAGTTTGGAGAGACCCCCTTCTTTCGGCATTGAACGGCCACATGCTCAGAACGATGCTCAGAGCAATGGCGGCTGTGTCCAGCTCAGCTTCAGCCCCCCCCCCTCGTGCCCCCTTCTAGAACCCAGCGCTCTCAACCGACTCTCACCTGCCCCCCCTTCAAACTCCCTTTCCAAGCCTCCTTCCATCTTCCGTCTCCACCAGAATTCCACTCTCTCTCTTCCCCCTCCCTCCCTGCTTGACATTCCCTTTGGGATTGTAATAGCATCACCTCACAATAATAATAATGCCGCTCATCTCCTCTAGGCCTCCTACCTTGAGAATCCATCTTTCTCTACCAAGTCTCACTGTCATCTGACAGGCATCCCCCTTGCAGGGCATAATAAGGCTTGCTTGCAAAGCAGCACTTTGTGACATCAGCTGGCAAACGGGCCAGGCTGCTGGGTTGTCCGGCAGCTGAATGAAGAAAAATAAAACCAGACTTGCAGAGGCGAGGGAGGGCTGCTGTGTGTTCCCTGGCCCTCGGGAGGGGTACTCCTCCTGTTCAGCGGGATACGCATGCAAACAGATAACTTACAAGATAAATACTGAACCAAAAGCAACCTAAGAAAAATACCTTTTTTTTAATGACTGGATAAACCACTCATTCAATTGTATCACCACTTGACTGAATTTGTCTTTACCTCCTGCCCTTCCAAGCCACTACAGTTGCCCTACGAGCCCTGCTGGGCACCTCTCAGAATCCGAACTCACCCCGCACCCTTCCTGCTTCCTTCTCCAGCATCCTTCTTGCTGTTGCAGCAGACATTCAGGGCTCCTGCCTCCTCCTAGACTACATTCAGAGATGAAAAAGCAACAGAGCGTAAGGTCCTCCTTTTGCTGCAAAATAACTGTTTATGAATACAGATTCAAGTCCCAGAAAGTGCCAGCAAAAACAAATAGGTTTTTCCTTTGAATATCAAAACAGAATAAAACTATACAATATTTTAAGGAAGGAAGAGGATTCACTCCCGGCTCACGGGCTCCACTGAGAGGCCCTGTTTCATGGATGCTTTTGTGGAGATTCCTGCATTGCAGGGGGGTTGGACTAGTTGACCCTTCCAATTCTATGATTCTGTGTAGTTCCCGCTACATATAAAATGGTTTGGTATTTTTACAGGGGAGATTGGATCAGTTGTAGAAGGGTTAGGCCAGAGACCGAGTGCCCAAACTGCAACCCAAAACCCACTTATTTCTCGCAAAGTGCCAACATGGCAGTTTAACCTGTATAACAGTTTTTCTGTGTGTTTCACGCTTCTTCTGTATGACTGCTATTGTGATAAATAATCCTTCATAAGAGTTATTGCCTTACATTCTTCATTAAAATTATCTTGCCATTGATATATAATTTTATGGTATAACGCAGTGCTTTTTTTCTAAAAAAATGTTTTGGGGTACTCTCATTTTGACACAAGAAAAAAAGCGAAATACAAAAATAATACGTTATATTAAAATGATCACATGTCAGGGACCGTTCTGAGGAGGGCTGCACTGAGGAGGAATGGCGGGGACAGAGTAGAGGGTTGGAACAGCGGTTTGCAGAGGGACATAGTTCAGAAGGCAGAAGTTGGGAAATACTAGTTGGGGAACAGCTAGGAGAAGAAACACTGGCAGGGAGAGGGTTAACAGATTCACAGTCTCTAGACAGCATTTCTCCACTGCCCTCCCCAAAGTCTCAGATTAGGAGACATAGAAGCGATGTAGGTTCATCGGGACCGAAGAGGGTGGGCTCTTTAATTACTAGGAGATGTGTTCTTTGCTCTCTCGCTGTGATTATTAAAGTTTCTAAGTAGTAAGAAGAGTCCTTTTCCTTTGTTCTGCTATCCACGGCCAAGTGGGGAGGAAGCCGGTTCTCCAAAGCCTGACATCAGAGGACAATATAGGGACCATTGGGATCTCATTACTATGAGCAGTCCATGGAAGCAATAGAAAATTGTTTGCATTAAGCACTCAATATCTTTTTATATGTGACAGTTGCAGCTAAAATGGTGTATGTGAAAAAATGGAAAGAAAAAGAAGTACCCACGAAAGAAATCTGGCAGAATAAATTGGTAGAATAGACAGTATAGAATCATAGAATCATAGAGTTGGAAGAGACCACAAGGGCCCTCGAGTCCAACCCCCTGCCAAGCAGGAAACACCATCAGAGCACTCCTGACATATGGTTGTCAAGCCTCTGCTTAAAGACCTCCAAAGAAGGAGACTCCACCACACTCCTTGGCAGCAAATTCCACTGTCGAACAGCTCTTACTGTCAGGAAGTTCTTCCTAAGGTTTAGGTGGAATCTTCTTTCTTGTAGTTTGGATCCATTGCTCCGTGTCCGCTTCTCTGGAGCAGCAGAAAACAACCTTTCTCCCTCCTCCATGTGACATCCCTTCATATATTTGAACATGGCTATCATATCAGTATTAGTAACTATTACCGCAAAATTAAGAAATAAGGATGAATCATGAATAACAGAAGTGTGGAACTGTTTTGGAGAATATTATTGAGGATACAATGTTCAATTTAACATACAAGTGGGAATTAACTTATGACCAGCAAATAACAAGGATGATTTGAGATGAAAATGGGTAGAATATTATAAAATGCAGCTGACTAAGGTTTACTTAGAATGCCATGAAGTCCTAGGATAAATGATTGTTACAGCATGAAGTGTATTATAAGGTGTAAAAATGCATAAATAAAACTTTAAAAAGAAATAAAATTGTTTGCATTAGGAAGGTCAAGGTAAAGAGCTGTGTCTTTGGGATAAGGAAGGAAACATTGGGTTCAGTTGATGTGGAGAGGTCGTTGCATCTCAGTTTACCCCAAATCATGATGTTACTTCTGTGATCAAAATGAGAAAAACCTTGTGCACCACCTCTGTCTCCTATTTATTGTAGACAAGAATTAGCCAGTGGCGTAGCGTGGGGGGTGCAGGGGGGGCTGGCCGCACTGGGCGCAACATCTGGGGGGGGGCACTCGCACTCGCAGCTCTCTGCCCCTACCTGGCTCACTCACTCTCTCACTGCAGTGCTGGCTGTGCGAATCCGATCCGAGCCGCCGGGTCGCCGCCCACTGTGGAGGGGAGGGTGCCAGGCGTGCGGTGCGGAGAGAGAGCGGGGGACTATCTGGGGGAGGGACAGTGCAGCGGGGGGACGCAAATTACTTGCCTTGCCCCGGGTGCTGACAACCCATGCTACGCCACTGGAATTAGCAAACCATTTCCTGGGAGTGACGTGGTGGATTGGGTGCCTGCAGGCCCAGTGCTGCCTGAAACAGCAGTGTGGGACTTGTGTCTGCCCTCTGCCTCTCCCTCAGCTGATTTACAGCTGAGGGGGAAGCAGCAGAGAGGTGCCCCCCGCCCTCAGGACGCGTGCCTTGCACCAGGCACCCGGGCGGCTAGCTATGTTCTGTTCTTTCAATTACGGGTGCCTTGAGTTTTAATGTTTGGTTGTGTTTTTTAATTGCCTTTCTTTTGCATTATAATGTTCCTGATACTGGTTTTTATATTTTGGAAAGAGCTGTTTATGGCACACGCATTACTTCTTCTTCCTCGCAGGTGCCAAAAATCACCCCCGAGAGCTCCCTCAGCTCAGTGCCCTCACTGGACTCTTTTTGGGACTCATAAATGAGGTACATAGCAGACAGAGCAGGAGGGAAGCCCTGCTGAGCTGCACAAGGGCAACCCTGAGGCTGGGAGGAAGAGGCCACCTTCTGGACCAGTTGTGAGCAAGGGGCAGACAGGCAGGGGGCTGCTGAGGGCAGGCTGTGCTTGCTGCCCCACTTGTCCTGATGGACCAGCCCCCCATGGCGCCAGGCCTTTCCTGGCCAGCTACTCAATGCGGGCAGGAGAGTTTGGCTTCTGGGTTCCTGCCTGTCTCATTCTGGGCTGCTCTCTTTCTCCCCTCTCCCCCCCCACCACTGCCACCACCTCTGGGCTGGTTCCTCCATCCTGTCTGTGCCAACAATCAACCTCTGAGGATGAAGACCCACACGAAAAAGTGGCAGAGGAGGGGGGAAGCCCAGGCAGGGAAGCCAGCATGGTCAAAGAGAGCCTTGTACCGTCAGGCCAGGTTGCAGAGGGTTCTGGGAAGTCTCTCCTCCCTTCCCAGCGCGGCTGACAGGGAGTTCTCGTCCTCTGCAGTTCCCCAGAATGGATATCAGCTCAGAGCAAACGACACCTTCTGGGACTCCGTAGACCCCAAGGAGGGACGTGGCAGACAGAGGAGGCAACCTGTAAAGAGCTGCTAACAGAAGGAGAAGATCAGTTGAAGTTGAAAAAGTTTGAAGATATTAAAGATTTACTAACAGATTGGATTTAGTATTATCAATTTAATGATGTTTTGAAACTTGATTTAAAAAATGGCTGTAGTACAGAGATATCAAAATTCGAAAAAGACCTGTTGGAAAATAATATGAAATTACTATCTAAAATGTATAAATTGATTTTAGAATGGTATACTAAAGATGAAGAAGAAGTTAAATCTGTGATGATACACTGCGCAGGAGGTTTTGGTTATAATATAGTTTGCGCAATGGGAAAAGTTATGGAAGGAAAATTTAAAATTTACAGCTTGCTGTACATTGAAGGAAAATTACATGAAAATGATGTATCATTGGGACCTGACACCCAGTAAACTAGCAAAAATGTACAGAATATGTTGAAACATGTGTTGGAAACAAAATAAGAAGGAAGGTACATTTTATTACATGTGGTGGACATGTGGGGTGGCAAAAGAATTCTGGGAAATGATATATAAAGAAATAAAAAAAAAGTTTATGATAACTTTTGTTAAAAAAGCAGAAGCTTTTTTATTAGGAACAACAGGTGCCAAACTACCAAGAGATAAGTAAAGACGGTTTATAGATGCGGCAACAGCAGCACGGATGCTCCTAGCTCGGAGGTGGAAAGAAGACAAAGGACCGACCAGAGAAGGGCAGACCAAATGGATGGAGTAGGCGGAAATGGCAAGCTGGCAGGAAAGATCAGCAATCAGGAAGGCCATATTTTTACAAGAGACTGGAATGATTTTGTGACATATTTGGGAGACCACAGTAAGCAGCTGGAAACAGTAGCAGGAATATAACCATCACTTGCAAAGTAATGTGAACTTTGGAAATTCTGGATATATATTAGATGTTGTTGTTGAGTCGTTTAGTCGTGTCCGCCTCTTTGTGACCCCCTGGACCAGAGCACGCCAGGCACTTCTGTCTTCCACTGCCTCCCGCAGTTTGGTGAAACTCATGCTGGTAGCTTCGAGAACACTGTCCCACCATTTCGTCCTCCGTCATCCCCTTCTCCTTGTGCCCTCCAACTTTCCCAACATCAGGGTTTTTCCAGGGAGTCTTCTCTTAGATTACAGTAAAAGTTGCAGAAATGAAATATAGAAATTAAAAAAACAAACCAGAACTCATGGAGGGAAGGAGGGAGGTCCAAAGGTTTGGGTAAACTTATCTCTTGTTTTTAATTGAATGGAATAATTGTTATGTATAAATATGGTGAGAAACCAAAACTTAAAAATATGTATTAAAAAACAAATAGGAAGAAACCCCTCACCACCACCCCAAGATGCTGGCTCTGACAGCTCCCTGAGTTTAGACTACGAAGCCTCTGAGGGCGTGCAGAGTGCAAATCCGCCCAGGGGCCCGTCTCTCTCCCGGGCTCGCCTGGGGGTCCTGCCCCTGCCAGCCTCTCCGGCCCTTGGGGGACTCTGGCCAGCTGGACGGGCTCACAGCTGTCAACTGTCCCTTATTTGAAGGGACAGTCCCTTATTCCAGGGCCATGTCCCGCTGCTGTCCCTTATTGATGGATGTCCCTTAAATGTCCATTAAATGATGTCCCTTAAAATTTCAAAGGAAGCAGCTCCTCTCCCTCCCTCCCTGCTGGCCAGGGAGGAGGGAGGCTCCAACTGTGTTGCTTGGCTGTGTTGCTCACCCAATAAGAAGTCTAAGAACGACTGGGGGGTGGAGCTTGCATGCCTTGTGTGTGGCTAGTTAATGCAAGCTGAGGGGGTTTTTGAATGCTGGACGCCATTTTGTTGCACGTGCTGCTGCAAACTTTGCAGTGCAAAGTCAGGCCGGGGAGCCATCTTAAGTTGAGGCTGCATAGGCCTTGTGGTGCATGTGATTCAGATTCTATTCAGTTGAACCTCTGGTTACAAAGTTGGTTGGACAGTGTTCTCGAAGCTACCAGCATGAGTTTGACCAGACTGCAGGAGGACAGGAAGACTGGAGTGCCTGGAACAGGTGAAGCTGCAGGTCCCTTATTTTGGCTGCTGGTCCCTTATTTTCAAGGCTGCTGGTCCCTTCTTTTCAAATCTGTAAGTTGACAGCTGTGGACGGGCTGCAGGCGCTGGTGTCCCTGGCACACGAGGAGGGTCACGTGGCCGGACCTTTCTATGCCCTTGGAGGGGAAGAGGCCACGTAAAAGGCCCTGCAAGTCCCGCCAGCCTCCGGCAGCACAGTCCACACTCCGGGGGGGGGGGGAGACTTTCCAGCATGTACTGCCAGCTCCGTCGGGCCAACAATCGGTTCCCATCATGTGATGCACAAGGGTTCCGGATTAATTTGAAATTTACTCGTTTTTCTAGTGTATAACCAAATAATCTCAAGGTATCCTTTGTTCGGTTCGGTTTCACTTCGTAGCTTTATGGATAAATTAACCTCTATTGGGTTTAATTTCATTTCACTCACATCCTTCTTCCCAGCATGCTTTGCTACCTCATCTTCTCACAAACAAGTCTCCTGTGTCCTATAATTGAAATTTACCCATTTTCCAATGTATAACTAAATAAATTACACCCAAACTGTCTTTCGATAGGTGTCACTTATTAGCTTTATTGATAAATTATCCTTTTTAGCTGTCATGTCATTTCCCTCACGTCCTTCTTCCCAGCATGCTTTGCTACCTCATCTTCTCACAAACAAGTCTCCTGTTTCCTATAATTGAAATTTACTCATTTTCCAGTGTATAACTAAATAAATAAATCCCAAGGTGTCTTTTGTTAGGTTTCACTTATTAGCTTTATTGAAAATTATCCTTTACAGTGGTACCTCGGGTTACATACGCTTCAGGTGACATACGCTTCCGGTTACAGACTCCGCTAACCCAGAAATAGTGCTTCAGGTTAAGAACTTTGCTTCAGGATAAGAACAGAAATATTGCTCCAGCGGCGCGGCAGCAGCAGGAGGCCCCATTAGCTAAAGTGGTGCTTCAGGTTAAGAACCGTTTCAGGTGAAAAACAGACTTCTGGAACGAATTAAGTACTTAACCCGAGGTACCACCGTATTAGGTTTCATTTTCCTCACGTCCTTCTTCCCAGCATGCTTTGCTGCCCCTTCTTCTCACAAACAAGGATCCTGTTTCCTATCATTTTATTTTTCTCTAGACGTATTTGGATTATTCCATTTAAACCTGAGGGAGAAAGAGAGGAGGCTTTTCCTCACAGCCTTTCCCTCGCCATTCCCAGGGTGCCCTGTGCAACCTTCCTGTGCAACCTTCCTCCTGGTGTGCCACGTGGCACTCAGAAACCCACAGAACCCCACTCAGAAACCCACAAAACAAAGGTTGCGAATGCCACCAAATGAAGCCATGTTTCACCGGGACCTTATAACTTCGAGTGTGGAGGTCAAGCAAGCATATGATCCTCGGATGAAGGGTGTCATAGAAATTTAATAAAATTAATTTAATAAATGTAATAATAATATTGCCTTGACCTGCTTGGCTGAAAAATCTCACACGGCTTCTGGAAGACCCAGTGGAGGCTGCAGTTGAACGGGGGGGGGGGCACACCTGCACACACCTGGCCCATTGTCCAAGGGCAGGTGAGCCAGAAGTCTCCTTGCCACTGACACCCATGATGATGCCATCAATAATGCTGTGACCTCATGTCTCCAGGGGCTTGGGGTCCCCTAGCAACACTGGTGAGGGGAGCTTTCATTTCCTTATCCCCACTGAGGATTAGAAAGGTTAGAAAGAGATGGAGGAGAAGATCAGCTAAGACCATTCAAACTGGCTGCCTCTGGTTGCTAACCTTCATTCTTTTATGTTTATCAGGACTTTTAAGTAAAGCTGCGCAGTTGAATACTTAATGATAAATAGAAGTCCATCTGTACTCTTTTTTAAAAAAATCTTTAGGTTTCTTAATGAGGCTTGGCATAGAAAACCAATTGTAGATGTTGGGAAGAGAAAAGACATACCAAACACCTCCATAATCCACACACCATGATGAGAATCTCTTTGAAGTCCGAGCTTAAACACCAAAGGACTGTACAGTTCTGCAGGTTTTTCCTTAGTCTTCTTTGGTCCAGACTATGTCTGTTTATTGTCCAAATCCAATTATTTTATCAAACAGATATTTCCAGCTATGAGAATGACATCGGAGAGTGCCAGCCGTGTTGTGCTCTGGGACCCAGTGTCCTGCCGCTTGCACCTTGATGCAAGCTGACAATCTCGGACAATCTGCGGGTCTGCGAGACAGTCCTCCCCCACCCTGGGGAGTCTGCCAGGGCTAATTACCCCCATATCAGCCTTGAATTACCGGCAGGGCTGGGATCAGCCATTTCCCACCCCAGGAAACAGGAAGCCTGATGCCATCGAGTACTTAGACATGAACCCAGGGAAGAGTGCAGCCTTCATCTTTATTGAGCCGAAAAGGCTTTCAATAACGTGTCATGGAAATTCCTTGAGACTTTAATAGGAAGATGAGACTTGGGAACATCATTAATAAAAGGAATAAAAGCAATATATCAAGACCAGAAAGCTAATTTAATAATAAATGATATGACTGAATACTTCCCCATAGAGAAAGGAACGAGGCAGGGGTGCCCACTCCCCCCCCTTTTATTTATATTAACATTGGAAGTACTAAATGAGGTCATAAGAAGAGGAAATGAAAGGCATAGCATTAGGAAGAAATTCCTATAAAATTAGGGCTTTTGCTGACAATATGATAGTGATGGTGGAAAACGCAAAAGATAGTATAAAGAAGCTGCTAGAGAAAATGTAACAATTTGGAAAAGTGGCGGGATTCAGATTAAAGAAAGAAAAAATGAAGGTAATGGTCAAAAACATGGATATACGGAGGGGGGGGGGAGAACCTAGAAGAAAAAAGAGGATTGCAATTGAATGAGTGGTTTATCCAGTCATTAAAAAAAAACATTCTCTTAGGTTGCTTTTGGTTCAGTATTTATCTTGTAAGTTATCTGTTTGCATGCGTTTCCCGCTGAACAGGAGGAGTACCCCTCCTGAGGGCCAGGGACCCCACAGCAGCCCTCCCTCGCCTCTGCAAGTCTGGTTTTATTTTTCTTCATTCAGCTGCCGGACAACCCAGCAGCCTGACCCCTGTTTGCCAGCTGATGTCACAAAGTGCTGCTTTGCAAGCAAGCCTTATAATGCCCTGCAAGGGGGATGCCTGTCAGAGGACAGTGAGAGTTGGTAGAGAAAGATGGATTCTCCAGGTAGGAGGCCTAGAGGAGATGACTGGCATTATTATTATTGTGAGGTGATGCTATTACAATTCCAAAGGGAATGTCAAGCAGGGAGGGAGGGGGAAGAGAGAGAGTGGAATTCTGG
Organism: Podarcis tiliguerta; assembly: GCF_965153285.1. Taxonomy (NCBI): domain Eukaryota; kingdom Metazoa; phylum Chordata; class Lepidosauria; order Squamata; family Lacertidae; genus Podarcis; species Podarcis tiliguerta. Next base: position 11,510,366 of record NC_139551.1, read on the forward strand.
TGGAGACGGAAGATGGAAGGAGGCTTGGAAAGGGAGTTTGAAGGGGGGGCAGGTGAGAGTCGGTTGAGGGCGGTGGGTTCTAGAAGGGGGCACGAGGGGGGGGGCTGAAGCTGAGCTGGACTTAGAAGCAACAGCACAGCCGCCATTGCTCTGAGCATGTGGCCGTTCAATGCCGAAAGAAGGGGCTCTCTCCAAACTTGGCGGCAAGAGGATTCCATTAATTCAGGTGAGCCATGGAGCCAGGGCTTGGCTTTGGAGTATTCAGGAAAGGCGCCTAGCAGGCTTCAGCTCGCACGGGGCAGGAGCCTGGTGAAATTACTTTCCCATTATTTCTTTGCGCCGTCACTGCACGTGATCCTTGATCAAAAGGTCCCTGCCCCGAGGGGCTTACAAGCTTTAATAGGACACAGGGAGGGAACAGGGAAAGGTTGAGGTCCAGGCTGGATCCTGAGTCTAGGTCTCTGAATTTAGACTTTGGGATTCCCGGACATTTCCCACCTGTAACCTCTTCCTCTGTTCTTTATTTTCCTTTCTGTCTCCTAGGACAAAAAAGGCTCCTGAGACGCCAAAACATGAAGGAGGCTGCAGTGAATCTTTTTTTTTTTTTTATAAATATTTTATTCGTTTTTGCATAAAAGACAACAAAGCAAAACAAAAGCAACAAACAATACACCAAAAACATACAGAATTACACAAACATAGCATACTACAAACAACAGAAATAAAAACAATCTTATCTTCATATTGATCTTGCATTAACTTGTTTCTCTGACTTCCCCGGGTCACCCTTCCCTGTATTCCAATTCATACAATTAAACAACAAATCCCTTCCCTCTGTCATAATTAACCTCCTTTCTGATTTGAATGTCTTAATATAGCTTATTCAATGCTTAGAACTTAGAATGTTGGGTCTTAGGATCCTTAAAATTTTACTCCAATAACCTTATACATTCAATCTGATGTTATTTTAACATTCATTAATCTTGTAGTGTTTCTGTAAATAGTCTTTAAATTTCTTCCAATCTTCCTCCACCATCTCTTCACCCTGGTCTCTGATTCTGCCAGTCATTTCTGCGGATTCCATATAGTCCATGACTTTCATCTGCCATTCCTCCAGCGTGGGTAATTCTTGTGTCTTCCAATACTTTGCAATAAGTATTCTTGCTGCTGTTGTGGCGTACATAAAAAATATCCTGTCTTTCATACGTACCTCTTGGTTGACCATGCCCAGGAGAAAGGCCTCCGGTTTCTTCGGGAATGTGTATTTAAATACTTTCTTCAGTTCATTATAGATCATCTCCCAAAAGGTCTTAATCCTTGGGCATGTCCACCAGAGATGAAAAAAGGTACCTTCAGTTTCTTTACATTTCCAACATTTGTTATCGGGCATATGATAAATTTTTGCTAGTTTGACTGGTGTTATGTACCATCTGTATATCATTTTCATAATATTTTCTCTTAGGGCATTACATGCCGTAAACTTTAGCCCAGTGGTCCATAACCGTTCCCAGTCGGCTAGCATTATGTTGTGACCCACATCTTGTGCCCATTTAATCATTACTGATTTCACTTCCTCATCCTGTGTAATCCATTTCAGCAGCAGATTATACATTCTTGACAATATCTTAGTTTTGGGTTCTAGCAATTCTGTTTCCAATTTTGATTTTTCCACCTGGAAGCCAATTTTTCTATCCAATTTATATGCCTCCATTATCTGATGATAGTGGAGCCAATCACGGACTTTACTTTTTAATTTGTCAAAACTCTGCAGTTTCAATTTATCTCCATCTTGTTCTAGTATCTCCCAATATTTTGGCCAATTGGCCTCCATATTGAGTTTTTTGACTGCTTTTGCTTCCATCGGAGATAACCACCTTGGAGTCTTATTTTCAAAGAAATCCTTATATCTAATCCATACATTTAACAATGCTTTCCTGACAATGTGAATCTTAAACATTCTGTGAACTTTAACCTTGTCATACCATAAGTAAGCATGCCACCCAAACGCATTATTGAATCCTTCTAAATCCAGTATATCTGTATTTTCAAGAAGTAGCCATTCTTTCAGCCAGCAAAAAGCTGCTGCTTCATAGTAAAGTTTCAAGTCTGGCAGGGCAAAGCCTCCTCTTTCCTTTGCATCTGTTAATATTTTAAATTTTATTCTTGGCTTTTTGCCCTGCCAGACAAATCTGGATATATCTTTCTGCCACTTCTTGAAACAGTCCATTTTATCAATAATCTGCAGTGTCTGGAACAAAAATAACATTTTTGGCAATACATTCATCTTTATCACAGCAATACGACCTAACAGTGAGAGTTTTAGATTAGACCATATATCTAGATCTTTTTTTATCTCCATCCAACATTTTTCGTAGTTATCCTTATATAAGTTCCCATTTTTTGAAGTCATAATAATTCCCAGATATTTCACTTTTTTCACCACTGTCAAACCTGTCTCATTCTGAAACCTTTCTTTCTCTTTTTCTGTTAGATTCTTTGTCAAAACCTTAGTTTTTGTTTTGTTGAGTTTAAAACCTGCTAATCGACCAAACTCTTGAATCAGTTCTAAAACCCTCTTCACACTGGACTCTGGCTCCTGCAATGTCAAAACCAAGTCATCTGCAAATGCTCTTAATTTAAATTGTTTAACTCCGACCTGTATCCCTCTTACCATCTGGTCCTTTCTAATCATATTCAGCAACACCTCCAGGACCGATATAAAAAGCAGAGGGGAAATAGGACAACCTTGTCGTGTTCCTTTTTCTATTCTGAACTCTTCAGTCAAAACATTGTTAACAATTAATTTTGCTTTTTGTTCAGAATAGATTGCACCTATACCATTTTCGAACTCTTGGCCTACCCCCATACTATGGAGATTCTTTTTCATAAAACCCCAAGAAATGTTATCAAAGGCTTTCTCCGCGTCCACAAATACTAAAGCTGCTTTTGTGTTTATTCTTTCCTGTAAAAGTTCCAAAATGTCAATTATATTCCTTACATTATCAGATAGGTGCCTTCCTGGGAGAAAGCCTGCTTGGTCCTTGTGAATCTCCTCCGCTAAAACCCTCTTTAATCTTCTAGCCAAAATGTCAGCAAAAATTTTATAATCCACATTAAGTAATGATATAGGCCGATAGTTCTTAAGTTGGTGTTTTTCCGATTCTGTCTTTGGTATGAGAGTCACAAAAGCTTCTTTCCACGTTTCTGGTGTCCTTTTCCCCTGTAATATGTCATTACATATATCCTTCAAGGGTTGAATTAGCCAGTCTTTCATTGATTTATAATATCTTGCCGTCAACCCATCAGGTCCTGGGGACTTGCCAAGTTTCATATTTTGGATGGCGCTCTCTACCTCTTGTTCTGTTATCCTGCAGCTCAATTTAAATTTGCTTTCTTGAGATATTTCCGGTAGCCCATTTTCTTTCAAGAATTCCTCCATATCTGCTTCCTTCTGTGGTTGTTGTGAATAAAGCTGTTTAAAGTATCTATGAAAGGCACTCCTAATTTCCACTGGGTTCTGAATAATTCTTCCTTCCTCTTCTAAATTTGTTATTGTATTCATTTTCTGTCTCTTCTTTATTTGCCATGCCAATAACTTTCCACATTTGTTTGCTGATTCGAAAGTTCTTTGTCTCATTTGTCTGACCTTCCATTCAATCTCTTGATTTATCATTTGCATGTATTGTACTTGATATAACTTTATCTCTCTCAAGATTTGTTGTGATTTTGGATTTGATCTCAGTCTTTTTTCACCTTCCTTAATCTTTTCCAATATCTTTTCTCTTTTTTCCTGTTGTAATCTCTTCTTGAGTGCGTTCTGTTGTATCAAAAATCTTCTCATAACAGCTTTACTTGCGTCCCATACAGTTCTTTTTTCCACCGTAGTGTTTAAATTTATCTCAAAATAGTCTTTCAGAGTTTTCTGGGCCTTCTTGGTTATTTCCTCATCTCTAAACAGAGAGTCATTCATCCTCCATCTGAAAGGACCAGTTGGTTGTAAGTTCATTACCATCTTTACAGCATTATGGTCGGAGTAAGTCTTTGGGCAGATTTCTACTTTTTTTGTCTTTGGTGCCAGTCCTCTTGTGATCCAGATCTGGTCAATTCTTGTCCATGTCTTTTTGGCTTCAGAAAAGAAGGTTCCTTCTCTTTCTAGAGGATTTTTGGTTCTCCAGATATCCACCAAGTCCAGGTTATCAGTCAGTTCAAAAAAGGTTTTTGGTAGTCTCCCATCTTTGGTGACTACCTGCCGTTGTGCCTTGTCCATATTTGTAGAAACAACTCCATTCATATCTCCCATCAAGATCACATTGTACTCCAGATAGTCCATCAATGTCTCATGCAACTTTTTGAAAAATTCCGATTTTCCTTCGTTCGGTGCGTATACGCCAACAATCAGATATTTCTGTCCATGGTGTTGAATTTCAATTGCCAAATATCTTCCTTGTTCATCTTTAAAAATTAATTTTGGTGCTAGGCTCTCTTTTGCATATACCACCACTCCTCTTTTTTTAACTTTGTCCGATGAAATAAACTCTTGACCTAGTCTTTTATTAATTAGAATTTTTCTATGGAGCCTAGTTACATGTGTTTCCTGTAAACAAATCAAGTCCAATTGTTCTTTTTTTTAAATGTGAAAAATTGATTTTCTCTTAGAAACCACGTTTAGACCGTTACAGTTCCAGCTTAATAGTTGCAGAGACATCTTGTAGTTAGTCTGCTATATTCCTCCAGTGGCTCCCAATGTGTCTTCTTTCTCTTCTGGTCCCGGTGGTGTCGTCTTGTCCAAATCTAAGATTGCTTTAGCTATCTCTCTCCTTCTTCTCTCTTGTGTATCGGACGGGTCTTGGTCTTTAAAGGATTCCTTCTGTAAGTCCTCCTCGTAGTCCTTTAAAAATCTGTCTTTATCTTCCACTGATTTTATTTTTATTTTCCTTCCTTTTATACTAAACGAAAGCCCTTCAGGGAACTCCCACTTAAAGATGATGTTGTTCTTTCTCAGCTGTGTAACCAAGTCTCTGTAGCTAGATCTGAGGTCTAAGAGATGTTTGGGAATGTCCCGGAACAATTCCACTCTTGATTCACCAACTTCCAAAGGCCTTTGGAAATGTAGTCCCAAAATTTTATCTCTCTCCTCTTTAGATCCAAAGGTGACCAAACAGTCTCTTGTCTTGATTCTCCTGCTTGTTTTACCCAATCGAAAAGCACTTACTATTTTAATTTCTTCTTTATCCAGATCCAGTTTCCAGAAATCTGCAAATTCCTGTGCAAGAAATTCCTTAAGACCTTCTTTCTCAATTTCTGGTAAGGATCTGATCCTGAGATTCGTTGTTTTATCTTTTAATTCAAGCATGGAAAATCTTGTTCTATAGTCCTCAAGTTGCCTGTTGATCGGTGGTATTTTTTCTTCTATGGCCTCTGCAGCTGATTTTGCTTCTTCTACAATTTTCCTTGTTTTTGATGATTCCTGCAATAATTGCTGAATTAAATTCGTATTTTGTTTAATACAAGCTGTATTTTGATCTATTTTAGATGTCTCTGACACCTTTTTGTTTGTTTCTGCAACCTCCTCTGTCAATTTATTTAATGATTCTTGAATTTTTGCAAATCCTGTATTAAAAAGGTCCTCGGTTGAAGTCATAGCTTTTGGTTTAGGTTGTACAGATGCACCTCCAATTGGGTCTGGTATAGAGGCTCTTCTCCCTGAGTAAAAGGTTTTCCCAGATCTTGTAGTCTTCTCCTGCAGCTGGTCTAGTTTTCCCTTATCACTTGCCATACCACACCAACTTATTTCAAGGTCACTCCCAGCTAGCTGTCAGACTTGAAGTCAAAACAGTGGAAAGTCCCCAGTCACTTTCCCAGCTGCAGCAAGCTGTCAGATTTTAAAACCAAACAGTGGAAAATTCCCAGTTGCTTTCTGTTTCTTTGTATCAGTCTTTGTAACAATCCTTATGTCCACCAGGGGGATACAATGGCCCCTGGGAACAATGTCTCCCGTCTTCTCCTTCTCAGCAACTTTGCAGCTAATTCCTCCCAGTAACAAGACTTAAACAGTCACAGCTTTTAACAGTATAATCCAGTTTGCAGAGCTTAAAATCTCAGAGTCTCTCTCCGCAGTCCCTCCTTTACCCAGTATTTTCAGATTGACAGATCAGAGCCGGGCGCACTGGGCGGTGATTCCGGGCGCGCCGGGCGGTGGTTCCCCCACAGTCAGCTCTTTCTTACGCAGGCAGTATAGTTTCCAGTCCTTCCCCCCCTTTTCCCTGCCACTTGGGGGGGGGGGGGAATCCTTATCAAAACGCCAGATTCCGTTTCTTCAAAAGCACTTTTAAAGGTTTGGCACGCAAAAGTCTTTGTTTCCAGCTATATACAGAGCGGAAGGCTGGCTTCCTGGTTAAACCTTACCGCTTCGGTTCTAATTTAGCTTGCTTTTTTAACTTTGCCAAATCCAAAAGTTCCTTAATTTGTTTCTTTTCCTTTTAAAATTTGTAATTCTCCTACTCACGGAAAGATCTTTTATAATCCAATTTGTCCCAAGAAGAAGTTGAGCGCTCCTCCGATCACGGCTGTGCGACGTCTCTCCGAAAAAGAAGCGATTGACTCTCAGCACCGCGTTACCCCCTCCACACTCCGGAGCTCTTCCTGAGCCCCAGAAACGTTTTAGGAGATCGCTGTTGGTGCCCGCCGAGTCCCACGGACGTAGGCTTCCTCCGCCTACGTTTTCAGGGGTTCACCGCGTCGCCGTAGAGGTAGAACCCTGTTTTTTTCGGAGCTCCCCCTCCGGTGCTCAGCAGGGGGCCGCCATGATCGCTGGCGCTCAACCCGGAAGCCTCTGCAGTGAATCAACCATTGGAGTTTGTGGTAATTCCATGGGGAATCCATTCCCCACATGTGCAGGGAGGTCATGGCGCTGACCTGCGTGAAACAGGGCTGGGTTGGGGGGTTGCAGTCCCGTCTCACCCCAGCCCCTTGCTCCTATGTCTAAGTATATAGATGATAATAATAAATATTATCATCTATATATTTATCTGGAACTCCTCCAAGCAATCAGTCAAGAGGTGATACAATTGAATGAGTGGTTTATCCAGTCATTAAAAAAAAGGGTATTTTTCTTAGGTTGCTTTTAGTTCAGTATTTATCTTGCAAGTTATCTGTTTGCATGCGTTTCCTGCTGAACAGGAGGAGTACCCCTTCAGAGGGCCAGGGAACCCACAGCAGCCCTCCCTCGCCTCTGCAAGTCTGGTTTTATTTTTCTTCATTCAGCTGCCGGACAACCCAGCAGCCTGACCCCTGTTTGCCAGCTGATGTCACAAAGTGCTGCTTTGCAAGCAAGCCTTATAATGCCCTGCAAGGGGGATGCCTGTCAGATGACAGTGAGACTTGGTAGAGAAAGATGGATTCTCAAGGTAGGAGGCCTAGAGGAGATGAGCGGCATTATTATTATTGTGAGGTGATGCTATTACAATTCCAAAGGGAATGTCAAGCAGGGAGGGAGGGGGAAGAGAGAGAGTGGAATTCTGGTGGAGACGGAAGATGGAAGGAGGCTTGGAAAGGGAGTTTGAAGGGGGGGCAGGTGAGAGTCGGCTGAGAGCGGTGGGTTCTAGAAGGGAGCACGAGGGGGGGGGGCTGAAGCTGAGCTGGACACAGCCGCCATCGCTCTGAGCATGTGGCCGTTCAATGCAGCAAGAAGGGGCTCTCTCCAAACTTGGAAGCAAGAGGATTCCATTAATTCAGGTGAGCCATGGAGCCAGGGCTTGGCTTTGAAGTATTCAGGAAAGGCGCCTAGCAGGCTTCAGCTTGCATGGGGCAGGAGCCTGGTGAAATTACTTCCAAATTATTTCTTTGCGCCATCACTGCACGTGATCCTTGATCAAAAGGTCCCTGCCCCGAGGGGCTTACAATCTTTAATAGGACACAGGGAGGGAACAGGGAAAGGTTGAGGTCCAGGCTGGATCCTGAGTCTAGGTCTCTGAATTTAGACTTTGGGATTCCCGGACATTTTCCCACCTGTAACCTCTTCCTCGGTTTTTTATTTTCCTTTGTCTCCTAGGACCAAACAGGCTGCTGAGACAGCAGACCATGAAGGAAGCTGGTGTGCCACTGAAAGAAAAATTGGAGATTGTGGTAGGTTAATTCCATGGGAATCCACTCCCCACATGTGCAGGGAGGTCATGGCGCTGACCTGCGTGAAACAGGGCTGGGTTGGGGGGTTGCAGTCCCGTCTCGCCCCAGCCCCTTGCTCCCCTCCTTCCAAGCCAGGGGTCAGGCGCCCAGGCAGGAGCAGGCTGGCAGCCTGTGGTGACGTGGGCATGGGCAGCCTGGCAGGGGTGCTTGTTCTGCCCCCCTAGAGAGTACAATGTCCTTCTTCATTTGCAGGGCCGTGGTTTGGGGAACCAGCAGCAGCCCAGCGGTGCAGGGAAACCCAGCAAAATCCGGAGGTACGTTGTGACCTTGTGTGGCAGGGGAAGTGTTTCCCAGTGATCTTGGGGGTGGAGGAGGAAGGCCTGATTTAGAGATCCCTATAGTTTTATGGAGAGCGTTTTTCTGTGGTCCAGGCAGGGCCCTAGCTAGGGGGTGGTGAGATGGGCCCCCGCCAGGGGCGCAGGGGAGGGGTGGGGCACAAAATTGCCTCAAAAAGATGTCCAGAAATATGTCTAAGTATATAGATGATAATAATAAATATTATCATCTATATATTTATCTGGAACTCCTCCAAGCAATCAGTCAAGAGGTGATACAATTGAATGAGTGGTTTATCCAGTCATTAAAAAAGGGTATTTTTCTTAGGTTGCTTTTGGTTCAGTATTTATCTTGTAAGTTATCTGTTTGCATGCGTTTCCAGGTGAACAGGAGGAGTACCTCTCCTGCGGGCCGGCGACCCCACAGCAGCCCTCCCTCGCCTATCATGGCATGGAAGTGCAAAAAAAAGAAGAAACATCTTTGAAGGTCAGATGAGCAGGACCAGCACTCTCTGCCCAGCCCAGAAAGGAGGCGGGAGCCATCAATGTTTGTTGTGACAGCCTGGAGGCTGCTGGAGATGTGAAGCAGGTAGCGTGAGTTCAGATTCTGAGAGGTGCCCAGCAGGGCTCGTAGCACAATGGTAGTGGCCTTTCTGCTCTAGAACCAGGCCTTTGGCTAATTAAACAATGCATGGCCTTTTAAACATGCTTGTGGATTGGGAGGTTGGCTTATGAGTTTGTTTTTGTTTTTAATGTGTATGCTGTGTTTTTATTTTGTCTTTTTATGCTGCAAGCCTCCCTGAGAGCTTCCGATGAAGGGCGGCATACAGATTAAATTAATCGATAGACTGATTAATGATCATGGCAGTTTCCCAGAATCTGGAGGTGAATTGTCAGGCTAGAAATGAGGGAAAAGGAGTCCGAAGACCCCCTGGTGCCTTGGCCTGCGTTCCCTCATCGCCTGCGTCCAAAAGGCCTTTAAAAAAGTGCCACCACTGGAACCCAGAACCAGCACCAGCAGGGCGCAAGCAGAGAGGAGGCTGCTGAGCACGCGGCTGAGGCGGTAGATTTGCCAACACAGCAGCTGCATGCACCCAGAGGCACTTTGAGGATGAGGAAACACCACTGCTTCCCCGGCCACTACCGCAGCACTAGCGGCCACTGGGTTTTCCAAAAAGCACCGCCACCAGTGCAACCAAGCACCAGGACCAGCTGCAGGGCGCAAGCAGAACCGAGGCCGCTGGGCAGGTGGAGACGGGGGAATTGAGTGACGCATGAGGGGGTCGGGCAGGGCTCTGATGGTCGCCCAGGGGCATGTCCATGCCACCGCCACACAAGTAAGTATTGTGGGGCTCTGATGGGGTACCAGGAGTCTCCTTGACGGGGTGCGGCTCCGAGCAGTGACCTCCGCTGGGATTCTTTTTCCCACCTTCCTTCGCTGATCTGACCTGTGAGAAAAGAAAACAATTCACCATCAGTGCTGGGAAGAGAGGTGAGACTTCCCAGAATCCCCTGCTACCTGGCCTGACCCTGCAAGGCCGTCCTTCGTCTTCCCTCCTCCTCTGTCCGCCACACACCTCCTTGAGGCATCCAGAGTCTCCCAAGGTGTTGCTCTTGTAGGTTTCATGGTCTAAGCTCAGGGCCGGTCCGAGTCAGTGTCTCTCTGGGGGTCAAGGGGTTACGTCCCATTTGGCTCCTCCTGCACACATCCTTGGAGTTGCCGATATCCATTGAAACCTCAATAACAAAACATAAAAGCCACCAAATTAAAATTATTCTAAAAACAGGTAACAATCCTAAAAGCAACCAGCAGCCCTCCAAACAACTTCAGAATTGCCAGGGAGACGGCTTGCAACCCCCAAATACCTTGTTTAAACAGGGATACCTTTAAATTTCTCATAGAAGCTAATAGCGAGGGAGACGGATGCACCTCACGAGTGAGGGCATCTCACAAACGGGAAGCCACTGCCTTGTCTTGGGTTACCACCAACCGGGCACCCTGGCAGCCTTGTGTTAACCTTGTAGATGCAGGGTTGTGTGGGCGGAGGACTTTTGCCTGCAAATGGGGCATCTTTTACCCCGGCCAGGCTAAACATGTCCACTCCCTTCCAACCTTTCTTCATCGGACTGTTCCCCACCCGTTCCAGTTTGTCCCTACCTGGTCCAGTCATGTAGTAATCTCTCTCTCTGAAAACGTTAGCAGGATTCATAGAACACCTGGCTATTCTACAACACGGCTTCCAAAGTCAGTTTGAGAAAGTAGCAGCACTTAACCTATGAAAGCAAGACCTGCGGCAGCAAGAACAAGCCTGGGGCTGGGAAGCTGTTCTTTTCGGGGTTGCCAACTTACCAGCCTCTTCCTCGCGCTTTCAAGCGGGGCGCTCTCCGTCTGGCGCATGCGCACAAGGCCCAGCTTCCTCTCCCGGCCTCTCTGCGCAAAAGGCGTCGCGAAGGCCGGGGGCGCTTTCAAGGGGAGGCGGCCTTCCGCCGGGGTCGAGGGGGACGAGCGGCCTCTGCGGCGGACGAGAGGCGAAGGAGGCCATTCCTGAGGGAGGGCTGGGCGAGCTCGACGCCCGGCGGAGTCCGGTTGCCTCAGGCCAGCGCAGGCGCAGTACACTAGCGCCTCGACGCGCACGCGCAGCGCCGTTAAGCCGGCCGTTAAAAGGGGTGGGCCGGGCGCGCTCTGCGCACGCGCTGCCTGGGGCGGTTTCCCCCTTTCGCGGACGGCAGCCGCCTGGAGACAAACTTAAAGACCCTGGCGGCCAATGCGGAGTCTTTGACGGGACGGCGAGCGCCGAGGGACACGCCAGGTGAAGTGATGCAATAAGAGAAGCTGGCGGGGGGGGGTGCGCTCTGCCCATGCTCAGAGCCCCGGTGTCCCCCACCCCAGTCAGGGGCGGAAGCCGTTGGTGGTGGGTGCAAGGAGGTAGGGGGGGGCTCGCCTGCACTCTGTGGATGCTCAGAGGCACAGCTGCCTCTCAGGCTGCGTCTTCGGGGCTGGAGGAGGAGGAGGGGGTCGTGCTTTTCATACTGCGTTCTGATATTCAGGTTGGGCTTCGATAATAGATAATAATACTTGAGCCCTTGGAGGCATCTCAGCTCCAGGGGTTTGGGGAAGCAGCTGGTTATCTCACCACCTTTGAGCCCAGCTTTCAGTCCAGCTTCTAAGACTGGGTGCCTGCTGCCACTCACGGTAGACTGACGTTTATAATAAAATTAAAAAAATAATAAACTAAAAGGAGGCATTCTGATCAATCCTTCTGTATGTTATTTCACCCCCCCCCCACTCCCCTGCACCACTGCTGAGCCCCGACCTTGACTTTTTAAAAACAATTTATTTAATCGTCATTGCAAATCTTCCAGAGACCGACAGATCTTTAAAAATAAAATTAACGCAAAATAATCCAAATATCATAAAACAATGAACAAAAGTCAACATGGCCTAGCAGGCTACATTTTAAATTGCCATTCAAAAGCTATGGGAGCACATGCAATACGATAAAACCTTCTATTAGCAGCAAGGGGGAAACAGATCAGCTTTTTAAAACGTCTGAAAAACCTCAGGCTGCAGATCTTCTGAAAAGGAAATTCATGGGGGATATTCAGGCAGGATGCAGCATTTGGAAAGGGAGCATTTTATTTTTCAGATCTGTGGTGCTGATTATCCTTCCCACCTTCTGCATGAAAGAATGTCTTGTTCATGCACAATCTGAAACTGATTACTCAGCAGAAAAGACCCCCCTGCGTTCCATTGGACACTTCCAGGCAGTGTTAGAAACTCAGACATATAAGCTAACCACCAAATCGCACCTTAAACCGAGGTTACAGTCGCCAGAACCAGAGCCAGAAAGACCAGGTTTGAAATCTGCACTTGGCCATGAAGCTCACGGAATTACCTTGGGCCAGTCTTTCTCTCAGCCTAACCTACCTGATAGGGCTGATGTGATGATAAAAAGGGAAGGGGCGGGGAGACGTTTGTATGTCACAATGAGCTCTTTGGGTTAAAAATCGGGATATAAATCTATTTTTAAAATAAACAGAATGTCTAGTTGCCATTTTGGGGCAAGACGGCTCTAAAGTCTTACTTTATGCATTGACTGTGATTGATTCTCAGTTAAACATCTGGCTAGTTCAGAGGACAACCCTGAGCAAGGTTAAGAGCTTTGAAAACTCAAAGAAGAAAAGTCCCCTGATCCAGGGACAGTCCACACATCTATTGGCCTGTTCCGACCTCTTTAAACTCTTTAGCGACTGCAGCCTTGGTTTAAGGACCCATTTGGCACATAGCTTATATATCTGAGTTTCTAGCACTGACAGGGGCATAAATGACTGCCTTGTTCTGCAGGAGACCATTGGTCAGTCTAGCTCAGTATTGTATATTGGCTCTCCAGAGTTTCAGCCAATATCTCTCACGGCCCACGGAGTGGTCATCGGAGACTGAAGCTGAGCTTGTCTGCAGGCAAATTGGGTGCTCTAACCCCTCAGCTACGCTCCTCCCTTTTCTTTGGGGATCCTATACAGTAGATTTCATTTATAAGAAGAACACACACCACCATACGTAAACCGTTCTCTTGTGGACGCTCCTTCCTTGTAGGTTTGGAAGCAGAAGTTGGGCGGGCGTCCGTCTGTCATGGATGCTTGAGGAGAGATTCCTGCATTGCAGGGGTTGGACTAGATGTCCCTCGGGGTACCTTCCAACTGTAAAACTCTTGTCCCGCAGGTCGGAATGGCGGCCAAGCGGATCACCCAGGAGACGTTTGACGATGTTGTGCAGGAGAACATCAGCGACCTCGGCATGGATCCGGAAGAGGCCGTGATCGAAGCCGTCCAGCAGTTTGAGTCTCAAGGTGTGGTTTTTGCGAAGAGATGTTTTTAACTGGCTGGGTAGACCTGAGATGGCACAGCCTTCTGTGCTGTTCTAAGAATCCCTACTGAGGGCCCCTACTCATTGCCCCCACTGCTCCGTGTCTTTTCTCCAGGTGTTGACTTAAGCAACATAGTGAAGACAGCCCCCAGTTCCGCCTCTGCGGATGGGCAAGAGCCACAGCATGCTGTTTTGCAGGTGAGAAGGGTGCCTGGGGCCGCCCAAGAAAGGAGGAAAGCCCCAGGGGTCGCTTTGGGAAGGGGCCGTCGCCCAGTGGCACCACAAGGACCTCAGGCTGAATCCCGGGCATCCTGAAGTTGGGCTGGGAATGTTCCCTCTACAGTGGTGCCTCTAGTGGCGGAATTAATCCGTTTCGGGGTGCCATTTGCACCCCAAAAAGTCCGCAACTAGAGCGCCTCTTCTGCGCATGCATGGGTGGCGATCCCGGAAGTAAACACTTCTGGGTTTGCCACATTCGAATGCTGGCAGTCCGTAAGAAGAGCGGAACGCAACACGAGGTATGACTGTATTCCGGTTTAAACCAGGGCTTTAATCAAAACCATGAGCACTAGAATCTTGGTTTATTTCTTAGGAAAGGAGCCCATCTCAGTGGGTGGGCAGCACCTGTTCTGTAATACTGAGCTCAATGGTCTGACTCGGTGTTAAGCAGGTCCCTAGGGCCCTAAGCATCAGAAGGTCAAATATATAAGCAGGGCGTCAAATGGCTCCTTAAACCAGGGTTACAGTCGGCAGAATGGAATGCCTACTTGCCATTTGGGGGCCAGACGGCTCGAAGGTCATATTTTTTAATAGGGCTTTTGGGTTCCTGAAATTCATTCTGATTGTGCCGATAAAATGGAGTTCTACAGGATGGGGTATGTGTGTGTGAAAACAGCCCAAAGCCAAGGACCCCCAGGCAGGCACCTCCAGGTGGTGGAGAGGCCAGGCGCCTTTCTGGCACCCAGCCATCTTCACCTAGCCAGGTGCAAAATGGTATTGCAATGTTAAACACCAGCCTCTTCCTTATATCAGCCATTGTGATCTCCTGGTGTGTCGCAGCTATTGCCCAGCCCTACTCGCTCCTTTCCTTCCGCAGACGCTGGACTCTTTGCAGAAGGCCGTTGCTGATGGCGACTCAGGCGCGGTGGACGAGCTGCTGGTGAGCTTTGCGGAGCAGTGCCGGCAGGAGATGGCCGTCCGCTACTTGGCGGGGCAGAAGGGCACTTATCCTGCCGTGCTGGCCGCCTGCCGCCTGGCTTGTGAGGAAGGCTGCTCCCTCCTCAACGCCCTCCGCGCCCTCTCCGCCCTCCTGGACGGCCAGCCCGACTTCCTCGACGCCCCCGGGCAGGAGCTGCTTCTGCGGGTCTTGCGGGAGCGGCAGGATGATGGCGACCTGACCCTGGCCACCATCCGCTGCGTCCGGCAGGCGTCCCTCAAGCACGAGCAGAACCGGCAGGACCTGGTGAAAGGCGGCGTCCTCTCCCTGCTGGTCGGGGCCGTTGTCCGCCATGGGGACCGGGCCGATGTGGTCCGGGAGGCCTGCGCGGGGCTGCGCTTCATGACCTTCGACGACGATATCCGGGTCCCCTTTGGCCACGCCCACGAGCACGCCAAGATGATTGTGACGGAGCACGGCGGGCTGAGGGTCCTCATCGAAGCCGCCAAAGGTAGGAGCATTGCCCCTTCCTCCCCCCCCAGGGGAAGGCTGGCAAGGAGAGCCCTTCTGGGTCAGGCCAGAGGGGGGGGGGGAATTCGATTCTAGCCTTACCGGAGGCAAGACCTCCCTCTCTGCCTTCCCAGCAGCAATCAAAGACAACCAAGAAGTGGTTTGGGGTGTTGTCGGCTTTTTGCCAAATCCTTTTTATTGATTTTCCCTATTCCACACCATTTCCCCCAAAATAGGTTTCCTGCACTCCACACAAGGTTTCCTCTTGTTGCTGCTTTGTTTCCCGGGTTGTTTCCAGTGCTCATTCCATTAAACCTACTTGTTCTGAACCATCGGCTCTCTGCTTGCCAATTCCTGTACGTACGAACCAGGCAGAGGGCCTTCTCGGTAGTGGCACCCGCCCAGTGGAACGCCCTCCCATCAGATGTCAAGGAAATAAACAACTATCAGATGTTTAGATGACATCTGAAGGCAGCCCTGTTTAGGGAAGTTTTTAATGACTGCTGTTTGTTGTATTTTTAATCTTTGTTGGAAGCCACCCAGAGTGGCTGGAGAAACCCAGGCAGATGGGCCAGGTATAAATAATAAATTCTTATTCTTATTCTTATCTACAAGTGAGGTTACTCCACAAATCCTCAATGAATCAGTAATTACCATTTTTCAAATTCCTTTTCTTTCCTTCTGCATGTATGAAGCCCAAAAGCTCACTTTTACTTTTCACAACCAGGTACGATTCACAAACCTTCTCGCTTTCTCTTCCTCCTCTCAGCCTTCCCCGACGACTGCAGCGTCCTGAGGGAGATCTGTGCCACTCTGGGGCGCCTCTCTGTCCGGAACGAGTTCTGCCAGGAGATTGTGGACCTGGGCGGTTTAAACTTCATGGTGGCGCTGCTGGCCGACTGCATTGACCACCAGGTACTACGAATGTAGGTAGCTGCCATGTCCGATCATTGTGTCTGTCCAACCCAGTAGTGCCTACTCTGACTGGCAGGGGCACTCCAGGCAGGGCTGGCCTGATCCGTGGATACACCATGGATCGAAATAGATCAGGATTTCGGTCCTCATTATTCTGAAGGAAGGACTGATGGACTAAACATCTAGGCAGCATCTTCATATTGCTCTGCGCCAGCAATCCATCTAGCTCACTATTACTGACACTGGTTGGCAGACGTTCCCCAGGGTTCCAGGAGACAGTCTAGAAATGCCAGGGATTACACTCATTTTCACTCTTCTTTTTTTTGGTTTTTGTTGATCTGTGTTTTGTTTGAAAGGAAGTCTGAGACCAAACTCCTGGAAAAGTTGATTTCAGAATAATGATTCCAACGGGATGAGGGACTTTTGAGAGTTTTTTCACCAATACTCCAAAACTGCCCCCCCCCCCTCTTTTTTGGGTAAAAGCAGCTAAAAGCAAAGGGACTTTCAGATACATAAAAGTCAAAAGCGTTAGGGAGGCTGTCCTAACCGCAGCACAGACTTGACCAGTTTCATTTCCGTGGGCTTGCGTTGGGTAATATTAGTAATGAAAATAACACTCTCTGGCCTTTTAAACTTTGCATGGGGGAGTTTTTGTTTGTTATTATAGTATTTCTTGTGTTCTTATATTGCAAACTGCCCTGTGATCTTCAGATGGAGGGCGGTATAGAAATCTTCATCATCATCTTCGAAAGGAGTCGAAATAATAATAATAATAATAATAATAAAAAATGCCCATTAGCACCTTAGAGACCAGCTAAGTTTCTTCTGGGTAGAAGCTTTTGTGTGCATGCGCACCTCTTCAGATACACCTGAGTTGGTCTCTAAGGTGTAACTGGACAATTTTTTATTCCGACTGCATCAGACCACCTGCCTGAATCTAGACTCCTGGGAAGCAGATGCTCTGCCTTGGAGCTACAGCCGCTCCCCGAAAAAAAAGAATAGTATTTGTTTTTCTAGTATCTTAGTATTTGCTTCTCCACCCCAGATCTAAACTTTAGCTGACTTGGTGGGCTGGCCGTCTGTCCTGGATGCTGGAGCCGGGACTCCTGCATTGCAGCGGGTGGGACTAGAGGACCCCCAGGCTCCCTTCCAACTCTGCTTCCGTGAGGCTTTCTTTTCAAACCTGTTCTCACGCCTTGGGTCTTTGCCCTTCCGCTGCGGATTGTAGGACCTGGTGAAGCAGGTGATGAGCGCCATCCAGGCGATTGCGGGCAACGACGACGTGAAGGACGCCATCGTCAATGCCGGAGGGACAGACCTCATCGTGCTGGCCATGACTCGGCACCTCGGCAGCCCTTTGGTGAGTGGGTGTCGGTAGAGGAAGGTTCCTTTTATTGGCCGGTCTGTTGCATTTATCCCGCCTCTTCCTCCAAGCAGCTTAAAGGCATCTCTCTTTAGGGCAGCGGGGTGTCAGCAGTGGCTGCCTAGAGGACTCCCAAGAAGAGGGGAGAGGAGAGGAGGCTGAGGGAACGCACAACAAGGGAAAGTGCTCAAAAGGGATGAGGGGCTGCTGGTTCACCAGGAAAGGGGTGAGCTAACTGGGCTCCTGAGCCCCACAGGGTGCCGCAGAAAGAAAGTAGTTGGTCAAGGGAGTCGTGGACTCAAAAATGTTGAAAACCTCTGGGTTAGAGGGTCAGTATAGGACCCAAGAGACCCCTCCCAATGAGGCCATGAAGCTCACTGAGTGATGACTTCTTTCTCTTCTTCTTTAGTGATCACTCGTAGTCGAGTAAGATTGTCTTCCATAAACACAGTTTTAAATGTGAGTTTGTGAGTTACTGTGGAGGCCAATTCTAGATCCACACGTCCTTCCACAGTGGGGACATACTGTAGGTTTCCAGGCAGGAGTTGATCACGGTGAGGGTTTGCCTTCCTCTTAGCATGTTTCTCCCTTTTGTCCTGAATCCAAGCATCTTCAAAGCCCGTGACACCTTTGGAAAGGCTGTTCTCCAATTACAGCGCTCCCAGTTGTCTGTGTTTATAGTGTGGTATAGTGTGTATAGTGAGAGCCAGTGTGGTGTAGTGGTTAAGAGTGATAGTCTGGTAATCTGGGGAACCGGGTTCGCGTCTCCGCTCCTCCACCTGCAGCTGCTGGATGACCTTGGACCAGTCACACTTCTCTGAAGTCTCTCAGCCCCACTCTCCTCCCAGAGTGTTTGTTGGGGGGGAGGAAGGGAAAGGAGAATGTGAGCCGCTTTGAGACTCCTTAAAAGGAGTGAAAGGCGAGATATCAAATCCAAACCAATGCCTCCCAGAGGCCCCTTTCCCCTGGGAAGCCTATAGCCAGGCTGC
The DNA here is from genome assembly GCF_965153285.1 of Podarcis tiliguerta. Lineage (NCBI taxonomy): Eukaryota > Metazoa > Chordata > Lepidosauria > Squamata > Lacertidae > Podarcis > Podarcis tiliguerta. The sequence goes on from NC_139551.1 coordinate 11,528,622, forward strand.
TGCAACAAACAGCTGTGCAAGCCTTTGGGAGGCAGAGGGGCAAGAGGGCATCAGAGGAGGGAGGGAGGGAAGGAAAGAGGGACAGAGGCCAGTGCTGCCCGTTGCACCCCTGATCATCCTTCAAGGCACCCCAGGGGGCCACAGCACACTGGTTGAAAAGCACTGCTGTAACCACTCCACCACATTGGCTCTCCTTGGTTGCTCCCAGTTCCTTTGCTGTTCTTGAATCCCCTCCCTCATCTTTTGCCCCCCTCCCCTGGATCAGCCCCCTCCAGAAGAAAGAGAGTGCGTGCACGCTCTGCCCTGCTCCAAGGGATCATAGAATTGTAGAGTTGGAAGGGGCGGCATGCAAATTTAATAAACAAATAAAGGTTACACTATATTAAAAGCAGTTGAAAATAACTTAAACTTGCAGAAATAATATTACTGTACGATATGTGGCGTCAAGCTTGCTATATAATAAAAATGCAAGTGTGTCGTTAGTCGGTTGAACATGGCTGCCTGCGTTTCTGCCCTCAGGTGTGTGAGCAGAGTTGTGCGGCCTTGTGCATGCTGGCGCTGCGGAAGCCCGAGAACTGCCGGGTCATCATGGAAGGGGGCGGGGCCTTGGCAGCTCTGCAGGCCATGAAGATGCACCCCAAGGAAGCTGGCGTGCAGGTAACAGTTTTGCGCTGTAAGTGACGGGAGTCGCTCTTTCACCCACCCTCTGCCCTGGCGTAACCACAATTACCTCTGAAAGTATCAAGCCTGCTTTCCCACAAGGGTATAAAATGGGCTGCATCTGGTGTTGGAACTACTGTTTCTGGGGGACAGGCAGCGGGCAGGTGTGGGGGACTCCCTGGTCCTGAATGGGGTAACTGTGCCCCCGAAGGACCAGGTGTGCAGCCTGGGAGTCATTTTGCACTCACAGCTGTCCATGGAGGCGCAGGTCAGTTCTGTGTCCAGGGCAGCTGTCTCCCAGCTCCACCTGGTACGCAGGCTGAGACCCTCCCTGCCCACAGACTGTGTCGCCAGAGTGGCACATGTTCTGGTTATCTCCTGCTTGGACTACTGCAATGCGCTCTATGTGGGGCTACCTTTAAAGGTGACCCAGAAACTACAACTAATCCAGAATGTGGCAGCTAGACTGGTGACTGGGAGTGGCCACCAAGATTGTATTACACCTGTCCTGAAAGACCTACATTGGCTCCCAGTATATTTCCAAGCACAATTCAAAGTGTTGGTGCTGACCTTGAAAGCCCTAAACGGCTTCAGCACAGGGAACCAGGCAAAGGGCCTTCTCGGTGGTGGCACCCCCCATGTGGGACACCCTCCCATCAGACGTCAAGGAGATAAACTACTACTTGACTTTTAGAAGACATCTGAAGGCAGCCCTGTATTGGGAAGCTTTTTATGTTTGATGTTCTATTTTGTTTTTATGTGTGTTGGAGGCCACCCAAAGCGACTGGGGAACCCCAGCCAGAGAGGCGGGCATAAATAATTAGACGGTTATTATTAGTAGTATTAGTCCTACTCAGAAGGCCCACTGAAATTAACAGGAACATCTTAACACCATACTGGAAAACCACACAATGAATCCCTAGAGCGCAATATTATATACCTTTTTTAACACACTGTTGATTTTACTGGTTTTACGAACATTATAATTTCGTAAATAATTTACATTTTCATTAAGTGTAAACCACTTAGGAGGTGTATCAATGTTGTTTAAGGTGCCATATATTTTGGAGAGCTGTTTCTCTCCTCGCCCCTTACATTTGGACTCCTCTAAAGGTATCATAGGCAACGTCTGCATGATGGTTTCTGAGATCAAGGAGCAGTTTTCTGCCTGCGTAGGGTAACAAGTTTTGACTCAAGGTGGCGAGCAGAACCTTTCAAAATGGTGCTGATTTTATTCAAAGATTGCATAGTGGTCCTTGAGATCAAGGCGCAGGTTTCGGCCTACGTTCGGATGCGACATTTTGAATCATTTTGAATCGAAACGGCACTGATATTTTTGTTGTTGCTTGTCAGAGTTCCCAGGCGACGCTGGGCGCTTTCTTCTGCTAACGAAGCGAATCGTTTGCCATTTTTCTCTTTCTCGGTCCAGAAACAAGCCTGCATGCTGATCCGCAACCTCGTCTCCCACACGCGGGATTTCTCCCAGCTCATTCTGGACATGGGCGCTGAGGACTTGATCGCCGAGGCCCGGGCCGCCCACCGGACGTGCGAGGACGTGGCCAAGGCCGCCTTGAGGGACCTGGGCTGCCAGGTGGAGCTGAGGGAGCTCTGGACGGGCCAGAAGGGCAGCCTGGCGCGTTGACGCCCGGAGACGCCGGGAAACGGGGAGTTGGAAGCAGTGGGGATGAGCGGAGAGCAAGATGGACGGGAATAAACGCAGCCCAAGGGAGAAGGAGGGTGTTGGCCTTGGGGGCCATTAGCTGCACAGGCCCCGGAAATTCACCGGTGCGCCGCCATTTACTTTTCTGCGCCAAGTCTTCTGTGCAGCTTTTGTTGTTATTTTAAGTATCTGCCGCTTCAAGAACTTGACTGGCCGACCCTAGGGAATGGAGTGGCGCCTTTGGGGCACCGGCGGAGAAAGCTTCCCTTTCTATAAAAGCGGCCAAGAGCAAAAAGCAGCAACAACGGTGGGTGGGGGAGAAGGCTGGCAGGCCGCTTGTTCCATTTACAGCTGTATTTTGGCCCTACCCTGGCTCTCCATATCGCCAGGGCAGGGCTGGGCCTGGCAGGCTTCTCCATCTTCAGTTAGACAACCACTGCTCCCTGCTGTCCTCCATTCCTCTTCCAGATGTGCCATCCTCTGGCCCTTGGCCATTCTTTTTCCTCTTGTGTCATCATGCTGCCGGCTTAAAACAATCATGTGCCTGTCTCATTTTTGTTCTCTACGGTTTTCCTCTTTGGTCTCATAATAGTTACAAGAAAGGAGATTCCAAGTAAACATTAGGAGTAACTTTCTGTTGTTGGCAAGATCCGTTCGACAGTGGAATGGTCTCCTTTGGGAGGTTGCAGACTCTCCTTCCTTGGAGGTTTGGAAGCAGAGCTTGGATTGCCGACAGCTGAGATTCCAGCATGCAGAAGTGTGGACTGGAGGACCCGGGAATCTCTTCCAACTCAACCATTCTCATTCTAGTTGGATAAAAGTTGGCTCTCTCACATCCTCTGTTTCTTCCTTTTTTTAAAGTCACGTTTTCAGCCCTTAAGAGTGTTAAGAGATGCTTGGGAGAAGCTATCAGAAGCTGGAGCAGATTGCTGGCCTTTGGGGCTTTGGTCTCAAAGCATGTTTCCAAGAACAGACCCTCCACGTATCCCATTTTTCCAGGGACAGTCCCAGATTTACAGAAGCCGTCCCGGTTTCTGATTGATCCCAGAATGTCCTGCTTTTCCTTAGGACAGGGGTCAGCAACCTTTTCCAGCAGGGGGCCGGTCCACTGTCCCTCAGACCTTGGGGGGGGGCCTGGACTATATTTTGGAAGGGGGAAAATGAACGAATTCCTATGCCCCACAAATAATCCAGAGGTGCATTTTAAATAAAAGGGGACATTCTACTCATGTAAAAACACACTGATTCCCGGACCATCTGTGGGCCGGATTGAGAAGGCGACTTGGCCGGATCCGGCCCCCGGGCCTTAGTTTGCCTACCCATGCCTTAGGATGGATGTCCTTATTTTCATGAGAGAAATGTTGGAGGGTATGATGTAAGCAGGGAGCAGCGTGAAGGAATGAGCATAAAAGATGCACGTTGAAGGCTTCAGTTTTTCTTTCTGAAGAAGCTTGTTTGGCAGAGACAGGGAGGAGCTTTCTAGATGTCACGGGACTCCAGCTTCCCTCAGCCCAGCCGGCATTGCAGACAGTCGGGAGTGATGGGAGGCGGAATCCAGCAACACCCAGACTCTGCAGGTTTTCCTTCCCTGGTGCTAAGAGGAGACATACCTGACTGGCTGCACGAGGAAGGAAAATGCCTCTAATCAGAAGAGGGATGCTCTTCCAAGAGCAGGGAATGCCTCTTAGAGCTGGGAGGGGGAACCTCCGGAGCCCCATCAAAAGTTCCTCCAGCCAGTGGTCTGAGATGATGGCGGTGGGTGGGTGTGGCATCCGCCTGTCTCGAGAGTCAATGGAGTGCGCCTCCAGGGGTGAATGGCTGTGTTGGCAGCACGGAAGTGACCTGGAGGTCCTGGGCTGCCCAGGTGACAAGACCCCCCTCTCGGCCTCACTGAAGGAGGCGGACAAGGCGCCACCCAACCGCCTTAGGGACTCCACTCTGGATTTGCGTAGTGCTTACTCCTGAGCCTTTTCTCTCTCAGAGATGTCCCACAAGGCAGAGTTTTCTTCTAGACAGGCTCCCTTCCCAGGTGGACGGGCCTCACCTGCCCCTCACTCCCCTCTATAGCACATGCAGAAAGCGCCTTCTTGACCACTGGACTCCCTCTTGGTCTCGTCTACTCCCTCCGCCTGAGCCTGGCTTCACATGCAGGGGAAGCCCCTGACTCACTGAGGGTTTGAGACCCATTGGCTCCCCTCACCCGATTTAGCCAGCCAATCGAAGCTGCTCCCAGGATTGTGGCCGCTGTCGCCTGCTGACGGTGTCTGGGAGCCACAGGTGAGAGTTGGGTGCAGGTGGGGACCAAAGGTGGACAAACTACCCCAGAAGGAGCACAACATGACCCCCCACAGAGGTACCACCCCTCCCCAACCACCCCATCATTATCTGAAGAGTTGCAGGCACCCCACCCATTGGGCTCTGTAAAGCTGTCATGTGAGTGTGCACACACACAAAAACTAAGATCCTTGTTTTGTCTAGCTCGGTCCTTGATGTCAAAAACTGCCTTGGGTTTTGGCTACAGCTCTTTCCTCCGTCTCCCCTGGAGATTGAACTGGTGGCCTTCTGCGTACATAACATATGTTCCACTACTGAGCTGGGTCTCGCTTACGGAGAGCCAAAAGTTGCTTCCCAGAAGCTTTCAGGTTCATCCCAACTGGCTGCGAGGTGACGCTCCCCCCGAAAGGGTTCTTCACTCAATAGTAGCACTGTGTACGCAACGGCCTAAGTAGATCCCTGATGGATCTACTTTACAAGGAAACATTGGCCCAGCATCCTGGCCTTGCCTTGCAAATTGGCAGGGCTCTCCACCTGTGATCCCAGCAACTGGTATTTAGGACCTTGCTGCCTCCAGCAGTGGAGGAGGGAGAGCAAGGGTGTGTTTCAGCCTTGAAGGGAGAGATGCCAAGAGGTCTCCCAGCACTAGAGGAGGCATGAAGAGGGAGAGGCAGGCGCACCGGCAGAGTCTCAGGTTGCTTAGGGAGGCCCCATGGGAGAAGGGGACGATGGGCAGCTGTGGGACGTGGCCACCTTTAGTCTCTGCCTCCTTGGGGCAAGAGAAGAATTGCTGTGCTCATTGGGCCTGGCACCTTTGAGGAAGCCATTTCTTCCAATAAACAGTTCACTTACTCTGCGCGGTTTATTGCTGGTTGGCTCCTTGAGCACCACCCTCCTCCCGTGCCGTGAAAATCCTAAATCGCTCCCCATAGTACCTCCCCAAAGGGGCGGAGGCCAAGTCTGTACACTGGAAGAGGCGTAGTATAAAAAGGGTTGCAATCCCAGGGTCATCCCAGCCAGTGCTCCAGCCACCCGTGGTGCCCATGTGGCGATGTGAAACGACTCTCATGTTTTAGTTATGTGGTGTGAGCCAAGAAGAAAGCGGGAATTTTAATGGAAATGGTTGGCTACTGCAAAATACCCTGCAACACACCCCAACTGGGCCCCCAAGGTCTGAGTCACATCGACTGGGGGTGGATGCGACCGCGATACTGGGCAATCCACCTCCCCAGCCGCCTGGCCAGCGGCCTCCCCACTTGCGCCCCACCGCTGGTACTGGGTTGTGGCGGAGGCTGCGGCGGCGGCGCTTTCCTGAAGATCTTCCGGACCCAGGAGACCAGGAATTGGAGGCTGAGGCGTGAGGGGGTCGTGCGGGGCTCTGAGGGGGTGTTGTGACTCTCCTTGACTGAGGGGCGACTCCCAGCAGAAGGGCACTGCTGGGGACTTGTTCTTCCTCCTTGCGTCTCTAGCCTGACCTGCGAGAAAAGCAAACAAGTTACCTCCAGCCCAAGGGATTCTGGGAAACTGGTTACTATTCAGATGGTCCTGAGTAGGGTAACTGTGCCCCCAAAGGAGCAGGTGCACAGCCTGGGGGTCATTTTGGACTCTCAGCTGTCCATGGAGGCGCAGGTCAATTCTGTGTCCAGGGCTACTCGCTCCATCTGAGCCCCTCCCTGCCTGCTCCCTGTCTCGCCAGAGCGGTCCATGCCCTGGTTACTTCCTGCTTGGACTACTGCAATGGAAGGCGACTTGGAAACAACTAACCTTGAATGCGGCAACTAGACTAGTGACTGGGACCACATAACATCGGTCCTGAAAGACCTACCCTGGCTCCCAGTACGTTTCCAAGCACAATTCAAGGGCCTGGTGCTGACCTTTAAAGCCCTAAACGGCCTCAGCTGAAGCAGCACCTCCCCATTGTTCAGCCCAGCCACTGAGGTCCGGCTCTGAGGGTCTTCTGCTGGTTCCCTCCCTGCGAGAAGTGAGGTTACAGGGAACCAGGCTCAGAGCCTTCTCGGTAGTGGCACCCAGCCCGTCAGATGTCAAGGAAATAAACATCTATCTGACTTTCAGAAGACATCTGAAGGCAGTCCTGTATAGAGAAGTGTTTAATGTTTGACATTTTTTTATATTTTCATATGTGTTGGGAACCACCCACTCAGATGGGCGGCCTCAACATAATCAATTATTCCGATGCCTGGCTTGAGGTCAGGAGGGCCTATGGCTGGGCTGCCCACAGGCAGGGCTGGATGCTGCAGAACTGCAGAGGCCTCCTTATTGTGGAGGGTTGCAGGGGCTTCCCCTCCCTGTGCCAGCTGCAACCTCACCAGCCAGCGCAGAGCAGTGGGCACCTTTCCGATTTTGAGAGAACCAAGAGGGCTGGTGGGAGGCTCCAGCTGGGGAGCCCCTCCCTGAGGGAGACCCCCGAGGAGGCAGGTCCAGAGCCAGGGGACTGGTGGTGGGACACCGAGGAGGAGAGGTCAGAGGAATGAGAGGAGGAGCCGGACGCTGACGGGGCAGCAGGGTTCAGGGAGCAGGGAGAGCCTGCGACAGGGAGCAGTTCAGAAGAGTCTCCCTTTCCGGCTGCCCCAAGCTCCCCTGCCCTGGGTCTCTGAGGATGCACAGAGAAATGGAAAGGGGTTGAGATTGCTAGGGAAACGTCTGGGAGAGGAGAAGCCTTAGAGAGTTGGAAGGCAGGGAGCTTCAGTCCTGGCAATGGCTCCAGAGGGGCAAGACCGCCTGGGAAGGGTTGCTGAGACCACTAGGCCGAGTTGTCTGTTCATTTCCCTGAGTGAAGAGTCAGTTTCACTGACAAGAGAGCCTTGCTCGCCTGCGCCTGACCCCAGGGCTCTGGAAGGAGCTGCAGGGAGCAGGAGATCTCAGGTGTGGATCCACACAGCTCAGGTGTGGCGAACTAACAGCTGCTCCCACAAGGCAGCTGCACACCTGGGGGCGAACTTGGACCTCGTCCCCTGCAAAGCCACAGCACTCGACCGCTGCGCCACAAGCCCTGCTGCAGACTCTCCCACCGGCCCTTTTCCCCAGGGACAGACCCAGACAGCCCCTCTGCCTAGGTGATAATCTCTGGCATCCTGACACCTGGGTGCCAGACAGGTAGCCATTCCAGGGATAATAGTAAACCCAATTTCAGTTCATTAGGATCTTGGTCAAGACAAAAGGGGTGTGATTAACTCAGGCATGGGCAAACTTGGCCCTCCAGCTGTTTTGGGACTACAATTCCCACCATCCCTGACCACTGGTCCTGTTAGCTAGGGATCATGGGAGTTGTAGTTCCAAAACATCTGGAGGGCCAAGTTTGCATATGCCTGGATTAACCTGACCAGGAGAACAGGAACATGTACATATCTTTGTGTTACTTAATAGGTGTGAGCTGGAGGTCAAGGGAGGGATGTGAACAGGTTTCTGCCAGAAGACCCCTCCCAGATTGTGGCATAGCTGTGATGTATATATGATGTATGTGTGATGCTACACTAAGGTGTTGTCTGTAAAAAGGGAAACATATATATAAAAAGGGAGCCATCCTTTGTTCTGGGCTTCTTCCTGCTTCTTCTATGGGGTGGGGGAAAGTCCTGTTGCAACAGCCTTTTGAATAGAGACCAGGCCTACAGGCTGCTGTTTTGCTCCAATGCGCTTGGCTGGTGTTTTTGTTTGGCAATCCAAGTGAGCCCAAGGATTTTCCTTTAACAGTGTGCCATAAGCAGCTCTTTCCAAAATACAAAAACCAATAACATGAACATTAAAATGCAAAATAAAAAAACACAATAAAAAATTAGAACCCAAGGCACCCATACCTGAAACACCAGAATAAAATAAGGACTCAAAACACCCTTAGCAATTTCCCATTAGCAATGGAGATTGATCAGTGTTTGCAGGGCTTATCAGTGTTTGCAGGGCAGCGGCTGAAGAAGGAGCCAAAAGGGGTTTCTTGTGGGTGTGATTCTTGTGGCTGATTAGCTGCTTTCCCTGGTCAAAGGTCAGAGGGGGCAGGGTTTCTGTTGAAGCAGGTGATTAGCTGTGGGAGGAGCTTATCAGTGTTTGCAGGGCAGCGGCTGAAGAAGGAGCCAAAAGGGGTTTCTTGTGGGTGTGATTCTTGTGGCTGATTAGCTGCTTTCCCTGGTCAAAGGTCAGAGGGGGCAGGGTTTCTGTTGAAGCAGGTGATTAGCTGTGGGAGGAGCTTATCAGTGTTTGCAGGGCAGCGGCGCGCGCCTATCGCCGCGCGCAGTTTGAACCATCTTTTAGATTTAGGGGAGCTAGTCTCAAGCCCAACGACACATTCTCAAGATGGAGGGGGAGGGAACAGCTGCAGTCGCCTGCGGTTCCTGCGCAATGTTTGCCATCTTGCCAAAGGTTGCAGGCAGCTTTACGTGCAGCAATTGCATGTTGATTGCCCTCCTAAAAGACAAAGTCCAGCAACTGGAGGAACGTGTAGCTACGCTCCAAAGAATTAGAGAGCTGGAGCTCTTCTTGGAAGCAACAGAGCACACCGTCTCCACCAAGGAGGAGACAGGGGACTCCCCTGAGAAGGAGGCTAGTTCACCAACACAGGAGCCCGATATGTGGAGAAACGTGACTCAAAGAAGTAGGAGGCCCAGGGTTCGCTCTGATTGTCTAGAAATACACAATCGCTTTGAGGTCCTCTCCCCTAGCATGGAAGACGAAGAGCAGACTCCATTTGAGGATCTCTCCCTCATTACAGTCGATCACGTATATGAAGATGAGCAGCAAAGTCAGTCCTCAGGGAATGTGCAGGCGACCTTGGAACGGACCGCTCACGGAAGAACCCTGACCAAACCTAAGAGAAGGCGTGTAGTGGTGATAGGGGATTCCTTACTGAGGGGAACAGAAGCAGTGATCTGTGGGCCTGACAAGATGTCTCGGGAAGTGTGCTGTCTCCCCGGGGCTAAGATCCAAGATGTAACTGAACGACTGCAAGGAATCATAAAACCCACTGACAAATACCCCTTCCTCTTGGTTCATGTGGGAACCAATGACACTGCAAGCAATAGCCTCCAGAAGATCAAAAGAGACTACGAGGCTCTGGGCAGGAAATTGAAGCAATTAAATGCACAAATCGTCATCTCATCTGTCCTCCCAGTTGAACGACGTGGCCCAGGGAGAGAGAGGAAAATAGTGGAAGTAAACAGCTGGCTTCGCAAATGGTGTAAACAGGAACGGTTTGGATTCTTAGATCACGGACTGCAGTTTCTTGAGGATGGACTTCTGGCAAGCGATGGGCTGCACCTCACAACGGTTGGGAGGAATGTTTTTGCCAAAAAACTAAGAAACCTCATCAGGAGGGCTTTAAACTGACTAATGTGGGGGAGGGAGACAGTGCTCCTGAAGGTAGGAGTCTATTAATTGATGAAGATGATCATCCAAATGTCATAGACCAAATGGAGCAAGCAGCAAGCAGACCTAGTGGTGGGAGGAAAAAATCCTTAAATAAGAGACACGGGGGAATGACTAATGGACTTCAATGTCTGTACACTAATGCACAAAGCATGGGAAATAAACAAGATGAGCTTGAGCTCTTGGTACAGCAAACTAAATATGACATAATAGGCATCACTGAAACCTGGTGGGATAAGTCCCACGATTGGAATGTAAAAATGGAGGGATACAATCTATTTCAGAGAAACAGACCAGACAAGAAAGGAGGAGGAGTGGCGTTATATGTCAGGGATGTGTATACCTGTGAAGAGATCCAAGATTTAGAACCTCAAAGCCAAAGTGAGAGCATTTGGGTCAAAATTAAGGGAGAGAAGAATAATAGTGACCTCATTGTGGGAGTTTACTATAGATCCCCAAGCCAAACGGAGGACATAGATGATGCCTTCCTGGAACAGATGGCCAAGCATGCAAAAGGAAGGGAGATAGTAGTAATGGGGGACTTCAATTACCCAGATATTTGTTGGATGTCAAACTCAGCCAAGAGCATAAGGTCAAACAGATTCCTCACTGGCCTTGCAGACAACTTCATTGTCCAGAAAGTGGGAGAAGCAACAAGAGGAACAGCCATTTTAGATCTGGTCCTAACCAATGTCGATGACCTGGTTAATGGGGTAGAAGTGGAAGGATCATTAGGCGCAAGTGATCATGCTCTTCTGAAGTTTACTATACAACGGAAAGGAGCAGCCAAGCATACTAGGACTCAATTTCTTGACTTTAAGAAAGCCGACTTCATAAAACTTAGGGAAGTGCTGGGTGAGATCCCATGGACAGTAATACTAAAAGGAAAGGGAGTTCATGATGGCTGGGAGTTTGTTAAGAGGGAGATAGTAAAAGCACAACTTCAGGCAATACCAATGAGACGGAAACATGGAAGGTGCCTAAAGAAGCCAGGGTGGCTATCTAAAGAACTTTTAACTGAGTTAAGATTAAAAAAGGATGTGTACAAAAAATGGAAAAGGGGGGAAACCACCAAAGAGGAATTCAAACAAATAGCCAGCACGTGTAGACACAAAGTCAGAAAAGCTAAAGCACAGAATGAACTCAGGCTTGCTAGAGAGGTTAAAAGCAACAAAAAAGGCTTCTATGGGTATGTTCGTAGCAAAAGGAAGAACAAAGAAACAGTGGGGTCACTCAGAGGAGAAGATGGTGAAATGCAAACAGGGGACACAGAAAGGGCTGAACTTCTCAATACCTTCTTTGCCTCAGTCTTCTCCGATAAAGAAAACAATGCCCGACCTGAAGAATTTGGAGGAAATGATTCAGCAGAGGAAACACAGCCCAGAATAACTAAGGAGATAGTACAAGAATACTTGGCTAGTTTAGATGTATTCAAGTCTCCAGGGCCAGATGAACTGCATCCAAGAGTATTAAAAGAACTGGCAGATGTGATCTCAGAACCACTGGCAGTCATCTTTGAGAATTCCTGGAGAACAGGCGAAGTCCCGGCAGACTGGAGGAGGGCAAATGTTGTCCCTATTTTCAAAAAGGGGAAAAGAGAGGACCCAAATAATTACCGCCCAGTCAGTCTAACATCAATACCAGGGAAGATTCTGGAGCAGATCATTAAGCAAACAATCTGTGAGCACCTCGAAAGGAATGCTGTGATCACCAATAGTCAGCATGGATTTCTGAAAAATAAGTCATGTCAGACTAACCTGATCTCATTTTTTGACAGAATTACAAGCCTGGTAGATGAAGGGAACGCAGTGGATGTAGTCTACCTTGATTTCAGCAAGGCATTTGACAAGGTGCCCCATGATATTCTTGTAAAGAAGCTGGTAAAATGCGGTCTTGACTATGCTACCACTCAGTGGATTTGTAACTGGCTGACTGACCGGACCCAAAGGGTGCTCATCAATGGTTCCTCTTCATCCTGGAGAAGAGTGACTAGTGGGGTGCCACAGGGTTCTGTCTTGGGCCCGGTCTTATTCAACATCTTTATCAACGACTTGGATGATGGACTCAAGGGCATCCTGATCAAATTTGCAGATGACACCAAACTGGGAGGGGTGGCTAACACCCCAGAAGACAGGATCACACTTCAAAACGACCTTGACAGATTAGAGAACTGGGCCAAAACAAACAAGATGAATTTTAACAGGGAGAAATGTAAAGTATTGCACTTGGGCAAAAAAAATGAGAGGCACAAATACAAGATGGGTGACACCTGGCTTGAGAGCAGTACATGTGAAAAGGATCTAGGAGTCTTGGTTGACCACAAACTTAACATGAGCCAACAGTGTGACGCGGCAGCTAAAAAAGCCAATGAAATTCTGGGCTGCATCAATAGGAGTATAGCATCTAGATCAAGGGAAGTTATAGTGCCACTGTATTCTGCTCTGGTCAGACCTCACCTGGAGTACTGTGTCCAGTTCTGGGCACCACAGTTCAAGAAGGACACTGACAAACTGGAACGTGTCCAGAGGAGGGCAACCAAAATGGTCAAAGGCCTGGAAACAATGCCTTATGAGGATCGGCTAAGGGAGCTGGGCATGTTTAGCCTGGAGAAGAGGAGGTTAAGGGGGGATATGATAGCCATGTTCAAATATATAAAAGGATGTCACATAGAGGAGGGAGAAAGGTTGTTTTCTGCTGCTCCAGAGAAGCGGACACGGAGCAATGGATCCAAACTACAAGAAAGAAGATTCCACCTAAACATTAGGAAGAACTTCCTGACAGTAAGAGCTGTTCGACAGTGGAATTTGCTGCCAAGGAGTGTGGTGGAGTCTCCTTCTTTGGAGGTCTTTAAGCAGAGGCTTGACAACCATATGTCAGGAGTGCTCTGATGGTGTTTCCTGCTTGGCAGGGGGTTGGACTCGATGACCCTTGTGGTCTCTTCCAACTCTATGATTCTATGATTCTATGATCCCCTCACCAGTTTCCCAGCCATTGATCTTGATACTGCTGATTGTCACGCTCTCTTTCTCATTTTCTAATATGTGATGTTGTTTTTTTTGATTAACCCCCAGCTTTTCTGATTCTGTCCCAGCCAAGCCAACCCACCCACAGGCTGCTGACCGAAGGCTGGGGGGTGGCCCTCAACTGCAAAGTGAGGTTGGGGTTTTGAGCTGACATCACAAACGGGTTGCATATCTGTCCTTGGGTCCATCCATCTCCTCTGTTTCCCCTTAGAGTGACGGCTTACTGCATTCCCCCAGAGAAAATGGAGGAAAAAAGTGGAGACCAGTAGACACAAAGAATTAAGACAAAGTTGTTTTATTATGTATAGGTACAAATTTAGGAAGAAACTGCCACCCTTTAAATCAGGTGCCGGGTACCTTTGGTCCTCCTGGTCTGCTGAACTATAACTCCCGTCCATTAGCCAGGAATGATTGGAGTTGTTGTTCAGCAACCTGTGGAGGCACAAAGAATTAAACAGATTAAGGATTCAGTGTGAATAGCCCATCTCACTTTAGTTGAGAAGACAGTTTCCAGGTGAGCTGTGTACCTGTTTCAGCTTTCCTGCTTCAAGTCCTGACTGATAAGAACATCAGAATAATCACAGAATTGTAGAGCGGCAAGAGATCCCTGAGGGTCCTCTAGTCCAGCCTCCTGCAATGCAGTAACTGCAGTTAAAAGAAGCACCAGCCTACCCTCCAACAGTTCTCAGATGAAAATAGGGACATTCTATTCTACATCAGGAAGATTTTCCTGCATTTGATCTCCCACATCAACAGAATTCAAGTGTCCCAATCAAGGGAAGACATAGGACCACTTTATCCTGCCTTGGTCAGACCACACCTGGAATACTCTGTCCAGTTCTGGGCACCACAATTTGAGAAGGATGTTGACGAGCTGGAAGGGGTGCAGAGGAGGGCAGCCAAGATGATCAAGGGACTGGAAAGCAAGCCTGATGAGGAGCTGGGTATGTTTAGCCTGGAGGAGACTGAGAGGAGATATGGGAGCCATCTCCTAATATCTCAAGGGCTGCCCCATGGAAGATGGAACAAGCTTGTTTTCTATGGCCATTTATGTATTATTTTTATTTGGACTGGTTATGTTGTGCGGATGCCTGATTATTGTCTTCCAAAGCAACTACAGTACTCTATTCCCAACTCAAGAATAGTAATCGTAATGCTGGTGGACGACAAAAGAGGTTTAAAGATGCTCTGAAGGTAAATCTAAAAAATGCAGTGTAAGCATGGAAAATTGGGAAACACTGGCCAAAGGCGTCACAGACTTTGAAGCAGAAACTCAGGGCGAAAGGGAGAAACGTGCTAAGAGAAAGGCACGTTTGGCAAATCCTCTCCGTGATCAACTCCTGCCCAGAAACCTATGTCCCCACTGTGGAAGGACGTGTGGATCCAGAATTGGCCTCCACAGTCACTTGTGGACACACTGTTAAGACTGTATTCATGGAAGACAATCTTACTTGGTTACAAGTGGTCACCAAAGGAAGAATTTTATTTTATTTTATTTTAAGAAGTGGAGCTTTAAATGCATGTTGGGAGACTGACCAATTTACACCCCTCTCCACAGATGCAATATTCAAAGCTGCATGACTCCGGCTTTCAGCCTTCCTCCAGCTCACTGAGACTCAAGGGCAGTAAAACGAGCCTTCCTGGAGGCTGGAGCCAGATTCCCGCCTTGCAGGGGGCTGGATGACCCCTGGGGGTCCCTTCCAACTTCACAATTCTAGGATTCATGTCTAGGTTTTGCCAGTTTGGAAAGCAGCTTTTCCTCGTTTCTGTTGAAAAGGAAGCAATCACTACTACTACTTATTATTATTATTAATTAAATTTGCACACCGCCCTTCATCTGTAATATAGTGTATTTTAAAATGTGGTTTTAGAGTTTTTTAGGGGTTTTTGAATGTTTTATATAGTTTTTATGTAGTTTTGTGGTAGTTTTACGTAGTTTTTATGTAGTTTTTCAATTTCATTGTTCCGCAAGGGACAATGACAATAAAGATATCGTATCGTATCCGTAGAGCTCAGGGCGGATTACAACATGAAATGACAACGATGGGATTTACTAATGATTCCTTCACTTGGAGCAGAAAGAAAAAGCAGCGCCTCCGTCTGCAGAAGCAGCTGTTGACAAGCACGTTGTGCGCGTGCGCCTCGCGGCGGAAGGGGGCCGAGGGCACTTCGCCGCGCCTGCGCATAACTCGGGCTGGTGGGCGGGGAAACGCGGCAGGGGGCGGGGCTTGTGGGGTTTTTTTTCGCGCGTGTTCCTTTTGCGCGTGCGCACAGGAGGGAGGGGCGAAGGCCGAAGGCGCGAGACCTTTTCCAAAGGGCGGGGCTTGGAGAGGAAGCCGCTGCGCCTGCGCGATGGAATCTCTGCGCGTGCGTAGTGGCAGCCCCTCCCCGCCTGGCTTCGAGGCGGCTGCGCGTTGCGGTTTCCTTATTCCGCCTTCGGTAAGTGAAAGCTCTGAGGGGGGAAAGAAAGACAGAAAAGGGGGGAGGAAGGCCGGAGGTTGCCAACTGACCTGGAGGCAGCCTCCTCTTCCGCCTTGGAGCAGCCAGGCAAGCAGCCAGCGCGGCCTTCACTTTTCCCGGTGCCTGAAGGGAGAGCCTGGTAAGTTGGCAACCTCCGTCAAAAGACCCCGAGGTTCCTGCCCTTGAGGCGCCTTGGTTGCACGTTGGCCAGCCTGGATAACCTTTCCTGCTCCCACCACCGTTAACTGGTTTTGGTGCTGGGCAAAGGGCTCTCTCCCCATTATTTGAGGATATTTTAAATTATCACGGTAGCAAAAGTCTCCTGGCAGACATCGAATGAGTCTTGTAAAATAATGCAACGGTGGAGAAAATCAGAATTAAGGTGGAGGAAAAAAAACCAATTCTAGGAAACTGTAAAAAAAAAAAATTTAAATCGCAAAATAGTACAAGGGGTATACAGTAGTTGGAAGGTTCTTTTTATTTGAAACAAACTCATTTTCTATTTCTTTTTCTTTTCTCTTCTTTCCCTTTTTTTAAAAAAAATGATATTTATTCCAATTTTAACAAATACAGAAAAATTTGAAAAAAACAAAATACAGTAAAAATAAAGAAAAATACAAGAATAGAAAAAGAATGAAAAAGTACATAAAAACCGCACCTCCACCCCACCCACAAGAAAAACAAAAACATTTTAAAAAAGAAACCCTTCCATTTTTCACAATTCCATCCTTCAATGACTTGTTTCCTCGACCTCCTCCCACCTCCCTTTTTGTATTCCAGTTAATAATTAAGTCAGCAAATTCTTTCCATCTTTCACTGCTTACTACTTGTTTATCTTAATCCATTTAAACCTTATCCTCCCATCAATATCTAAAAGATTATCTATACTCCAATCTAATAAAAAAAAGAGAAAGAAAACCTAAAATCTTATACCCTTAAATCCTAAGATCTCAAGTCCTTATCATGATTCCACTAAAGTCCTATAGATTCATTCCACCATCTCCCAACATTCCTTAACTATACAATATTACACTAAATACTGTCTTTAAAATTCCCAATTTTTCCCACCATCTCTTCTCCCTGGTTTCGGTTTTTATCAGTCTTTTCTGTCAGTTACATAAAATTCATCAACCCGGTGTTCTTATGTCCGAGGCTCTTAACTCTTCTCCCTGTTCTGTCTGCAGATTTCTTTCAGTACCTAGAATTAAATCCCAAAGGGCTTTCTTCTCAGCAACTCCTTTATTCCATTTCAACATGTTTGCCCATACTCCATATTCAGAATTGTAATCCAAAAGGTATTCCAAGACATACTGCACAGTCCCTTTGAGGTTACAGAGTTCCACTTTCCCAAACTTTCCCGCAGTGCCTCCCTCCAACAGAAAATCCTCCCATCTTGCCTTATTCAGTGCATATGGGGCACTGCCTCTCCAATTCTGACTTTCAAAGTCTATAACCTCAAACTTCAATTTATATCCATCAATTTGATTCACTGGGGCCAAGGCCTCCATTTGAGTTTCTTCTTGCAGAGCCGAAACAGTTCGTTCCATCTTCTTCTCCAATGCTTGCCATTTCAAAGTTGGTTCCACATCCCGAACAATTCCTGTTGAATTATTCACTTTTTTTTATATCATATTTTTTATTAAGATTTTCACATAAGAGAAGAAAAAGAAAAATACAAAAATAAAAACAAATAAAAACAATTCAATTTTCATAGTATTTCTTACATTTGCTTGTTTCCCGGATTTCCCCACACCTCCCCTCTCTGTACAGTGGTGCCTCGCAAGACGAAAAGAATCCGTTCCGCGAGTCTCTTCGTCTTGCGGTTTTTTTCGTCTTGCGAAGCAAGCCCATTAGCAGATTAGCGCTATTAGCGGTTTAGCGGCTATTAAAGGCTTAAGGGATTAGCGGATTAGCTGCTAAAAGGCTATTAGCGGCTATTAAAGGTTTAAGGGATTAGCGGATTAGCTGCGAAAGGCCATTAGCGGCTTAGATCAGCTGTTAAGCGGCTTAGCGATCAGCTGTTAAGCGGCTTAGGGGCTTGGGAAAAAGGGAGGGGAGGGGAAAAAGCCCCAGGAATCACAAGACATTTTCGTCTTGCGAAGCAAGCCCATAGCAAATTCGTTTTGCGAAGCACCTCCAAAACGGAAAGCCCTTTCGTCTAGCGGGTTTTCCGTCTTGCGAGGCATTCGTCTTGTGGGGCACCACTGTATTCCAATTCAATTATTTAGTCAGCAAATCCCTTCCCTCTATCTTATCTTTATCTTTATCTTAGTATATTATACCTTTAGTTTTTCGTCTTTTTAACCTTCCATTTTTCCATACTCCTTCACCACATTATTACTAATAACCCTTTAACCTCAATCCAACGTCATTCTAACATTCATTAATTTTATAATATTTCTGTAAATAGTCTTTAAATTTCTTCCAATCTTCCTCCACCAGCTCTTCTCCCTGGTCTCAGATTCTGCCGGTCATTTTCGCCAGTTCCATATAGTCCATCACCTTCATCTGCCATTCTTCCAGAGTGGGTAAATCTTGTGTCTTTCAATACTTTGTGATAAGTATTCTTGCTGCTGTTGTGGCATACATAAAGAAAGTTCTATCCTTCTTTGGCACCAATTGGCCGACCATGCCCAGGAGAAAGGCCTCTGGTTTCTTTGGGAAGGTATATTTAAACACCTTTTTCATTTCATTATAGATCATTTCCCAGAAGGTCTTAATCCTTGGGCACGTCCACCAAAGGTGAAAGAATGTCCCTTCAGTTTCTTTACATTTCCAGCATGTATTATCGGGCAAGTGATAGATTTTAGCTAGCTTGACTGGTGTCATGTACCACCTATATATCATTTTCATAATATTCTCTCTTAAGGCATTACATGCCGTAAATTTCATACCTGTGGTCCATAACTGTTCCCAGTCAGCCATCATTATGTTATGTCCAACATCTTGTGCCCATTTAATCATAACAGATTTTACTGTTTCATCTTGAGTAATCCATTTCAACAGCAAGTTATACATTTTTGACAAAATCTTAGTTTTGGGTTCTAACAATTCTGTTTCCAATTTTGATTTTTCCACCTGGAAGCTGATTTTCTTATCCAATTTATATGCCTCCATTATCTGATAATAATGAAGCCAATCTCGCACTTTATTTTTTAGTTTTTCAAAACTCTGCAATTCAGTTTATCTCCCTCTTGTTCCAAAATTTCCCAATATTTCGGCCATTTGGCCTCCATATTGAGCTTTTTCAGAGCCTTCGCTTCCATCGGTGACAACCACCTTGGGGTTTTATTTTCAAGTAGGTCTTTATACCTTATCCAGACATTAAACAATGCTTTCCTGACAATATGATTTTTAAACATTCTATGTACTTTGACCTTTTCATACCATAGATATGCATGCCATCCAAAGACATTATTAAAGCCTTCTAAATCCAAAATGTCCGTATTTTCAAGAAGCAGCCATTCTTTCAACCAGCAAAAAGCTGCTGATTCATAATAAAGTTTGAGGTCTGGCAGGGTATTCACTTTTTGTTCCAAGACAAATACATTCTGTTCCAAATCAGAGACACTTTGTTCAAAAGTGTCCACTTTCTTTATCATCAAGTCTGTCGTTTCATACAATTGCTTCAACAAAGCATTTATTTTATCAGACATGTTCCCAGGAGCTTCTTGTTTTTCCATTCTTATCTTCAGACTCTTCAAGGCCGCTTATTTCACAGCCTCTGTTTTTTGGTGGAAATTTCCACCTCTCACATATAACAGTTACAACAGCTTCCAGTGAAGCTGAACACTGGAAGATTCAGGGCATGTAGTAGAAGAGACTTACTCGCTTTATTTTACTCGCTCCCTGATTTATGAATCATTCTAAAGGTTCGCTTGGTGATATGGATGCCTACTGTTCCCCCTCCTCCCTAACTCTTCCTCCTTTCTCATTCCAGAGCCCAGATGGCTGCTCGGCGGATGGCGCAGGAGTCTTTTGACGCCCTCATGCAAGTCAAGGCGAAACGGCATCGTCTGGACAGGAGTGACCCCATCGACGAGGCCCTCCACCAGCTGAGAGGTATGGTTGGTCCAATGCCCCTGAGCTATTTGTTGCTGCTGGTCAGCCTTTGACCCCGTTGCTGCTTCCGGCCTCAGAGACTCAAGTTGTTTTAGGTGAGCGTTATGACCCCAGTAAATTTAATCTGAGCCAGAAAATAATTCCACATGCCTCGCGCTCTTCCATTTCTGAGACCTTCCCCTAAAGCAGGGGACACTCAGGCCTCGGAGGGCAGATGCCGCCCTCCAGATTCTCCCCAGGCCACTCTCCTTGCCAGCCCTGCCTTGCATGTGTGCGTGCACACACACAAGTGCTTTTGTGTAGCTGGGATGTGTCCTTGAGCATTGACCATGCCTTTTGCTTGCCAGGATGGAGGGTAGATTGATAGACGCATGAGTGCAAGTGTGTGCAGCAACTAGCCTACTGTCAAAAGGTTGGATTCACCTTCTTTGCTGCACCCCTTCAGCCTCGACCCTTGCGCAGAAGGTCTTCCCAAAATGGGATATGTCCATTAAGGCAGAAAAGGTTCCCTTGGCTTGGCATTAAAGGGTTTGTGGTTAGTGGCCAGCCCACAAGTGGAGTGTGCTGCTAACCTTATAAAAGTCCCAATGATCATAGAATTGTAGAGTTGGGAGGGGCCCTGAGGATCATCTAGTCCAACCCCCTGCAGTGCCTCAAGACAGCCTCTTTCCATATGAGCTGACCCTGATATTGAGATTGTGTTCTGTGGCCCTTCTTCATGTGCTGCCTCTACAGGAGGTCTGGAGGGCAGCAACACAAGAACCGGGCCTCTTCTACAGTGGCTCCCTGTTTGTGGAATGCTCTCCCCAGGGAGCACCTTTAGGCACCAGGCAAAAACGTTCCTATTCAACCAGGACTTTGGCTGATTGCCATCCAGAGGCCTTTTAAAAGGTGTTGGTGTGGGGTTGTTGGGTGGTTCTTGTTTTTATTTTTATGGTGTGTTTTGTGTTTATATATTGTGATTTTATCTTGTGAGCTCTCCTGAGACCTGCAGGTACAGAGCAGTATACTAATTTAATAATAAATAAAGGAATATGCAGCTGTCCCATATGGGGATTGACCTTGCAACCTTGGCGTTATCAGCACCATGCTCTAACTGAGTGAGCTATCCAGGCTGATGTGGATGTGAAATAAAAAACTTTCCCAGTCCAGGAATCCCGAGTCCCTTCCAAATGCTGTTGGAATACACATCCCCATCACTCCTGTCCATCGGCCGGGATGCCTGGGGCTGGTATCTTATGGGGCCCAACCACCATCACCTAGAGCAGTAGTCTCCAACTTTTGCAGACCGCAGGACTCACTTTTAACCCAAACATGCATTTCTTAATCTTTCATGAATTTATATGGTGGCAGTGCTCCTTTTGCAACTCACCTTGGACCAGACTATGACCCACAAGTGCAGTGGCCCCAAAGGGGCAGGGAGATAACTTAGAGGGTGCACTAAGAGGCAGGAGTACTTGAGGGATGACTATCAGATTTTGAAAAGTCCATCAAAGTTGTTAAATTAATTCAACTAATTTATTGGATCTGAAGGCAGCCCTGTTTAGGGAAGTTTTTAATGTTTGGAGTCTTATTCTGTTTTTAATGTCCTGTTGAAAGCTGCCCAGGGTGGCTGGGGAAACCCAGCCAGGTAAGTGGGGTAGAAATAATAAATTATTATTATTATTTATTATGAATAAATGTGCAATTAAGTGTTTTGAGTTTTATGACATTTTTATTTTCTTTAGTGGGTAATGGAAACTGCTATTCAATTTCTTTTCAGAGGGTAGGTTAAGGGGTGCTGGGGATGAGTTTATGGAACCAAGGGAGTGGTAGCCCCTAAAAGATTGGAACCGCTGTGCTAGTGGGTCCCAGTGATCTAAAGGTCTTCCATCATCATCATCATTATTATTGGATCAAGGAAATAAGTTCTCCTGCTTTCCCTTTTTTCCCTCCTCCTCCCTCCAGTTCCATCCTTCAAATGATACCCTTTCCAGATCCCTTTTGGTGACCTTTAGACTTTCAGTTTTCTGCAAATTTGCAAATAAATACCCTCTTGCCTTTATAGAATCATAGAATTGTATAGTTTGAAGGGACCTCAAGGGTCGTCTATTCCAACACCTTGCAATTCAGGAATCTTTTGCCCAACATGGGGTTAGAACCCACAACCCTGAGATTAAGAGCGTGCAAAACATGGGTTTTCTACCTCTGGGTTTTGGCTCCTGTTTGGAAATCCTGCTTGCTTGAGAAAGGCTGAGATTCAGTAGTGGAGCATTTGCCTTGCACACAAAACCTCCCAGTTTTTATATCAAACTATTATTTGTGTAAAAGGCAATAAACTGTTTATCAAAGTTATCCAGAAGATTTTATAATGTAAGGAGAGGCCTCTATTTAAATCTTTCAACGATGTACGTAATAAAGTAATGCCATTCTGTCTTTCCACCAATTTTGTTGTACTTAGTTTTTACACAGCTGCCATCGTGTTGCACCAATTAGTTGAAGAAGCACCCTTTTGAGTTCTCCCAGTGTGCTTGGTTTTATGCCATGAGAAATAGCTTTCTTTTTTCTTCCCCCCGCAGTTCATTCGCGCCCAGCGCAGCGAACCCGGTACGAGGATGAGGACGGGGATTTCCATGAGGAGAGAAAGTACCTGCACAGTGACTGGAGGGGAGAAGCCCAAGAAGCCGCCAACGAAGACTATTCGGTGCCTCCCTATCAGTCAGAGGAGGAGGATTACTACACACCCACATGCTCACGGAACCAAGATTACGCCCAGGCCCCTTCTCATGACCGGGACTACAGCCGTTTGTCTTCTGCGGAAAGGGAGCTCCCCGGCCCATCAACCAGGGAGCGGGGCTACGGTCACCTGGCCTCTCGGCAAAGGGACTATGGCCGTGTCTCCTCCCGAGAGACCTCCGGGCTCCGCGATGCTGACTACAGTTCAGCAGAGCTGTTGAGTGGCTTCCATTCTCCAGGGCTATTGGAAGAGGAGTTTGGGACTGTGAGGAGTCAGGATTACAGCCTGGAGTATGGCCTGGAGGCGGAGAGAGAGTTTGCTCCCTCTTTACATGCGGGGAGGGACCTGACGGCGAAGCGCATCCGGGCACCACAGGGCCTGGTCAAAAGCAAGACAGATGCGGTCCTCCCCGTGAAGAAATGGGTCCAGGCTTTGTCCTCAAGCGACCTGCTGGGGGAGCCTGCCCACCCCTCCAAGAGGAGGGCCTTCCCCGCTCAGCACCTTCAGCTCGGCCAGCGGCCTCCCCTGCCCCTGAGGGGCACCCTGCAGCACGACGACCCGGAAACCGTGGGGCATGCCCGGCCCAAAGAGCCGCAGCTGGACCTCAGTGGACCGCTGGATGTTTTTACCACCTTTGGGGTGGAGATCATCAAGTGGGCCGGCTTCCACAAGATCAAGAAGGACCCGGAGTACACGGAAATGTTCCGCATCCTCTTCAAGCTGGAGACGGAGTCGTGCGCCAAGATGCTGGCCTCCTTCAAGTGCTCGCTGAAGATGGAGCACCAGGACTTCTGCTATTCCGTCGTGCGGACTCTGCAGCACCCGGCGCTGCGGACGCCCAAAGTGGACGGCCAGTTCTTGAACCTGCTGCTGGAAAAGAAGCTGGTGGCCACCAAGAACGGCTTCTTCCAGCTCATCAAACCCTTTGACCGGTACATGATGCACCTCCAGGCCTGCCTCCTGAAGAGCGCCGTCCCACTCCTGATGGCCTGCAATGCCTATGAGCTGGGCCTGAAATCCAGCAGCTTCAGTGACCCGGGGCAGATGGCGGCCGCCTTTGAGACCACTGCCTCCCTCTGCCGGAAGGGCCTGGTGCTCGTCGGCCAGACCTTCGCCATGGCCTCCTCCTTCCGGCAGGAGAAGATCCTGGAGGCCATCGGGCTGAAGAAGGGGGCCCCTCTGCCCATCTTGTTCCCCAATTTTGACACCTCGGCCTTGTTTGGGAAGGAGTACATTGAACACCTGCAGGGCTGGCTGGAGAAGAGGGGGTCCCGGATTCAGCTGAAGAGGCCAAGTGCGGAGACCCCCAGCCCACAGGGCGCTCCGGAAACCGAGCCGAAGATTAAGAGTAAGCGGGTGCTACTTCCGACTGACTCTGCCTGTTGTCAGGGGCGGCTGGGTCCTTTTTCTTTGGGGGAAGAAGTATTTCCATCTGTAGACTTTCTAGCGTTCACGTTGTTTCAGTTTGTGAGTCTTTGTCCTCTTCTCCCACCTTGCTTCTGTTGTCTCTGTGAGCATTTAATTTTATTTCTTAGGGTTAATAATGGTGATGATGTTACGATTCATGTGCTTCCCATCGGACTGGGTTACTCCAGCCACTCTGCGCAGTTCCCAACAAAATACAAAAACACAATAAAACATCAACCATTAAAAACTTCCCTGTACAAGGCTGCCTTCAGATGCTTCTAAAAGTCAGATAGTTCTTTATTTCCTTGACATCTGATGGGAGGGCATACCACAGGGTGGGCACCACCACCGAGAAGGCCCTCTGCCTGTTTCCCTGTAACTTCCCTTCTCGCAGGGAGGGAACCGCCAGAAGGCTCTCGGAGCTGGACCTCAGTGTCTGGGCTGAACGATGGGGGTGCAGAGAATCCTTCAGCTGAGGCTGTTTAGGGCTTTAAAGGTCAGCACCAGCATTTTGAATTGTCAGGGTTATAGTTTGGGTCTGGGGCTTGTTGGCACGATGTGAGGCTTGCTCTGCCTTCCCATTCCCCAAAATTAAATATACCCAAAGGAAAAAACCACACCCAAAATTGCCAATACAGTGGTGCCTCACAAGACAAAAAGTCTTGCGGTTTTTTCGTCTTGCGAAGCAAGCCCATTAGCGGATTAGCGCTATTAGCGCTATTGGCAGTTTAAGGGCTATTAACGGCTATTAAAGGCTTAAGGGATTAGCAGTTTAGCTGCTAAAAGGCTATTAGCAGCTTAGTGCTTTAGAAAAAGGGGTTGGGGAGCGAAAAAAAACCTCAAAAATTTTCGTCATTTTCGTCTTGCGAAGCAAGCCCATAGGGAAATTCGTCTTGTGAAGCGCCTCTGAAAACGGAAAACCCTTTCGTCTTGCGGGTTTTCCGTCTTGCGAGGCATTCGTCTTGCGGGGCACCACTGTAATGTTAATGATTTGTCCTTTTCCTCAGGCAGTTTCAGAAAAATGAGGATTGATGTCTTATTGGCAGGATCTGTAATATGGGAGGGCTGCAACCTATGCGGAGTTACTTTCTAGGGGTTCATGTGAAAGGCAAGATCATACAAAGTCAGTGAGACCCCGGGAACTGACCCTAAGCTGGTACCCTCTTGGAGTCAATAAGGATCAGGCAGACTCAGCAAATGGAGAATTAGAAGGTGAAGTTTATTGCCAGGCAATAAGGACCCAGTTTGGAATCTCTTCCAAAAGGAACTGGGACCCCGATTGACAAAAATCCAGAGGTCTTTATACCTGAACAGATCACAGCAAATCATAGATCATGAGACAACCATGAGGCAGTCACGATATCGCCAGTGAAATTAGCCAATTAGCAAGCTCCTTGCCATGCTTCCAGCTCCTGGTCAAGCACAGAGTTCTAGTTCTGCTTTCCGTTGCTTGCAGTGACGCTCTGTCTAACCTTTCCCCTAGTTATGATAGGACAGGGAGTTTGGAGATTTTGGGGTTTTGCTCTTCCTGTTCTGTGGATTAATTTAGCCTGTATCTGAGGGGATTTTGTACCAGAATCTCTGATTCACGTCTCCCCCCTGTCCAGGGTACACGGATGTTTATAGGGGAAAGGTCGGCTCCTAATTTTGCTGTTTCAAGCAGTTTGCAGTTAGCTAAGGCACAGCTTCCCTTTGATTCAAAATGGATTCTAAAATACTGTAAGCCCTGATTATATGTGAGCATATACGAATATATTGATAACTGATAACTGATTATATGGATAGCATAGGGGTAGCCCTTCTTCCTTGCCTCAACCCCACATAGCTCTCTCTACTTTACTTTTGCGTACAGCCTGCGCTTGGGAATAATTTCCTCATTTGCCCCATGGACTCCTCAACACTGCAGCAGAGAACCAGGCTCTGGGAAGGTGGTGTGAGGCCTCTGGAAGGCTGTTGGAGGCTTTCACGGTTATCTGACATCTCGCAGGCCCCCCCCCCCCGCCTCCCAGAGGTCTCGTGTGACCTTCCTGGAGCCCAGTAAGCTTGAAAGCTTTTTCTGCAGCAGGAAAACCTGGTGCGGAAATAGTTTTTTATGCCCTCTGGTTTGCTGGGCTCTGGAAAGGTCTCGTGAGATTTCAGACGGCCTCTCCCAACTGCCCACCTCCCTCCCCAGCTCTCCATTTATTTATTATCCCCCGCCTACTCCCATACAAAGCTGCAAATGCATAAGTAAATCACACGTGAGTTGTGGCCCTACTGTAAGTTTGTGATTGTGAGGTTCCCACGAGGAAGCTTTTCGTTTTATCCTAACCCCCACCCCTGTTTCTTGTCCTAGTTCCGCAACGCGCTGACCGGAAGGTCACCGAGACAATCGAGAAGCTGGTGGAGGGCATCGTTTCCGGCACTCTGAAAGGGAAAGAGAGAGCTCAGTTGAAGGACAACCCAGAGTACTGGTAAATATCTTCTGGTAGTGTTTTTTTAAGGCTGACCTGATCAAGCATTGCTTCCTCTGGTTAGCCCCACTGGCACTGCAGTTATTTCCAGACCCTGGGATCGCTGGAGGACTGGTGGCCCTATGTTGGGTTGAAATAATAAACGACAGACGAGTAGCGGGTGTCATCTGCCCCAGAGTGGGATTGCCAGGCACTGGTGCCAGTAGGCCCTGCTTGAGGCATCTCAGTTGCCCAAGGCTGATAACCCGCGACCTTGGCGTTATCAGCAGCCCTCCTGGCAAATGACCTGGTGGGCGCTGGATCACCAGTTCTTCCTCGCCCCCAGAATCCAGGCACCCGAGTGTCCCTTCGTGGTCACCATCTGTAATAAATGAAAACCTGCCCTTATTCCCCTATGGCAGGGGTCTGCAACCTTTAAGACAAAAAGAGCCACTTGGACCCATTTCCGAAGAAAAAAAAACCTGGGAGCCACAAACATGCGCGCTGCTGCCCTCCGATCTGCCAGCAGGCGGGAAGGTGACGTCGGGACGGTGCGTGACTAACGCACGCACCGC
Organism: Podarcis tiliguerta; assembly: GCF_965153285.1. Lineage (NCBI taxonomy): Eukaryota > Metazoa > Chordata > Lepidosauria > Squamata > Lacertidae > Podarcis > Podarcis tiliguerta. The sequence goes on from NC_139551.1 coordinate 11,555,261, forward strand.
CCCCATGCAACGTCACAGCCAGTACAGCGCCCGCCACAGTGGGGAGTGTCGGGGTGCACAATGCGCCTCCTCCCCTCGCTAGTATCCGCCCCAGAGCCGCTGCAAAGGTGTAAAAGAGCCACATGCGGCTCCGGAGCCGCGGGTTGCTGACCCCTGCCCTATGGGAACACAAGAGCCCTTATAGAGTCCTTTGTAGGTTCTCCATCGGTCGGAGAAAAGAACAGAGGCCAACCAGAGAATATTGAGAAGCAAAGCAGCTAGTAAGTCTGATCTTTATTTCACTGTTGCAACAGGGTGCTCCCCTCACATGCAGGAAAGGAGGAGGGCATCTTCTGGTAGTTTTGTGGGTTTTTCCGCTCCCTTGACTCGCAGAGCCTTGCAGGAACAGGGCTTCTCGGGCCAGCCTAACTTACCTTTTTAATACCCGCTCCTTATGTGTATAACTCCAATCGTTTCACAAAGCAGCGCCTACACTTTGGAACTCCCTGCCTGTTGATATCATTCAGGTGCCTTCACTGTATCATTTTCGGTGCTGCTGAAAACATTCTTGTTCAGAACATCCTGCCCAGATGTTTAGAAAGTTGATGTGAATTTTAACTGGTTTTGGTGTGTTCTTTTTAACTTTTTGTACATTTTACGTTATTGTTGTAAATTGTTTCTCGTGATAATTCTACTGTTTTGATTAGCTGCTCCTTCCCCCCCGGTCAAAACAGGTTTCTGAAGGAAGAGGACAGCCTAGAGCACAAATATTACAAGCTCAAGCTGTCCGAGATGCATCGGCTGAGGTCTGCAGCCAAGGAAAAGCCCAAGCAGGAGAAGACCCCTGAGCTGCAGGATTTGGCTGTCATGCAGGCCTTGCTGCGCGCCCGCAAGGTCCTCCGCATCAAGAAGCGGCTCTTCTGGAAGAGGAGGCCCAGGATCCTTCAGCGGCGGGTGGCGAGAGCCCAGAGGGTGAAGCGAGCCACCGTGGGGACCCAGACGCTCCTGTCCGTCGAGATAATGCTCAAGCAGCAGGGCCCACCGCAGAGCCCCAAAGCCCACCCAGCAGAGACCGCCTTGGAAAAGGCAGGAGTCTGCGACTCAGCCACCGACCCAGAAGATGTGCCCGGGGAAGGGTTGAGTGCTGGAAGCTCGCTTGGGCTAGCATGCCAGTTCCCTGACGGTAGGTGAATTTCAGGGGGGACAGGGCAGGCAGGATGTGGTATGTTCTAGGGCTGGGCGATGTATCAATACTGTATATCACCCAAAACTGGATTGAAATCCATATTGTGGTATCAGTTCCATAATTTTTAACCTGGCAATATATTGTGACTCACGATATCTGTGAGACCTGCAAGTATAGGGCGGTATACAAATTTAATTATTATTATTATTATTAATAATAATAATAGGGATGCGGGTGGCGCTGTGGGTTAAACCATAGAGCCTAGGACTTGCCGATCAGAAGGTTGGCGGGTCGAATCCCCGCAATGACGGGGTGAGCTCCCGTTGCTCGGTCCCTGCTCCTGCCAACCTAGCAGTTTGAAAGCACATCAAAGTGCAAGTAGATAAATAGGTACCGCTCCGGCGGGAAGGTAAATGACGTTTCTGTGCGCTGCTCTGGTTTGCCAGAAGCGGCTTAGTCCTGCTGGCCACATGACCCAGAAGCTGTACGCCAGCTCCCTTGGCCAATAAAGCGAGATGAGCGCCGCAACCCCAGAGTTGGTGATGACTGAACCTAATGGTCAGGGGTCCCTTTACCTTTACCTAATAATAATAATAATAGCCTTTAGAAGACTTCCGAAGGCAGCCCTGTATAGGGAAGCTTTTTAATGTGCAATGTTTTCTTATGTTTATATATAGGAAGCTGCCCAGAGTGGCTGGGGCAACCCAATCATATGGGCGGAATACAAATAATAAACTTATTGTTATTTATTATGAGGACTTGGCGATATATCATCCAAAGCCAGTTTGAAGTCCATATCACGATATCGGATTCATAATTTTTGACCTGGCAACATACCACAAATTGTGGTTTGTGTGTGCTTGTGTGCTCTATGCAAAAATCACAATTTGGGGAAAAACACTGAAGCCAGTCAGTGTGTCTCTCAATTCCTGCAGCCCTTGTTAACTCTGCTGGCTCAGCGCTCCCCTACAAGGAATCACAAGAGCAGGAAAAACCACGAAGCCAGCCAATGCCTCTACTGTACGGAGTTGCACCCTTTTTTCAGACTTCATGATTCAGCACCATATCATGATGTTTAGCTGGTGATATATTGTGATGTTGAAAGCCAGATATCACCCAGTCTTAGCCTGGTCTCGCTTTGCATTGCCTGCCAGTGCCTCTGCAGGTGGGGGTGGGACCTGTGACCCTTGAGCTGCTGAGCTGCCTTCCGCTGAGTCAATCCTTTGGCCCACTGAACAGCTGCCTTGAGCCAATGATGTTTTCTTCCCTCTGCTCCTTCAGTGGGAGTGGGCATTTTGTGCCCAGGGGCTTTTAATCCAAAGGAGGTGCTCCTTTGCTGAGCTGGCCTTTGCTCCCATAATTCTCTCTGGGATCTTCGCTGTGGGTAGCTTATGGGGACACTTAGGAGGCTGATCTCTCTGGCAGGCTCTTCTTAACATTATTACACAGGAATATAGGAAGCTGTCTTGTCACGAGTCAGACCATGTTGCAGAAAAGACCTGTTCTCGTATTGCCACTGTCTGGACCTCTCAGAGGACGAGGGCAGGGTCTGTGTCGGTTCATATGGGGAGAGGCAGTCCTTGAGCCATTTAAGGTTCAGAGGTCAAAAAACAGCACAGAAACTCATTGGCAGGCCAGGATTGATGCGGTATGCTCAAACCACCTTGCCCTGGTGAGCAGCCTGGCTAAAATTCTGCACCAGCTGACATTTCTGAACTGAATAGTCAGCCCCACACATAATGTGCTTCAGTAATCTAACCTGGAGGTTACCAGAGCATAGATTAAGTTAAGGGCATAGCTGGGCCACCACCAGAACCTGATGGAAGGTGCTATGTGCCCCTGAGGCCACCTGAGCCTAGTTAGCAGAGCACATGCCAATTTTGTATTATTTTCTGCAGCCGAGATACATTCCAGACACCATGATATATCTAAATATTGCGGTCTTTAGCTGCTGATATATCACAGTGTTGAAAACCGGATATCATCCAGCTCTAGTCTCCAGTTGTTTTTGGACTACAACTCCCATCATCCCTATTTAGCGTCCTGTATACCTGTGTTTGTGGCTGTATCCCACCAGTGTTCCAGCAATATAAGCCCTGTTTAAAATGGAGCAGGAATAATTTTGTTATCTTCCCCCACCCCACCCCCTGCTTTCCAGTGGATCCCAAAACGATGGTGACAGCAGAGAGGCTGGCCAAGTTTGTGGCGGAGGTGGGACCTGAGATTGAGCAGTTCAGCATCGACAACAGCACAGATAACCCGGATCTGTGGTGAGCTACCCTCCCCCTCCCCGGGAAAATCATGTGGCATGCTCCTGGAGCATCCTGAGTCTTATTGCATGAGCCAGGCATTGCAGTAACAACACTCAACATCTGTAAAGTGGTGGCATATTACTATTACTATTATTATATTTATTAACATTAAAAACTTATCTAAAGAGAGCTGCCTTCAGATGTCATCTAAAAGTCAGATAGTTGTTCATTTCCTTGACATCTGATGGGAGGGCATTCCACAGGGTGGGCGCCACTACCAAGTAGGCCCTCTGTCTGGTTCGCTGTAACCTCACTTCTTGCAGGGAGGGAACCAGCAGAAGACCCTCAGAGCTGGACCTCAGTGGCTGGCCTGAATGATGGGGAGGTGCTGCTTCGGGTATACAGGGCCGAGGCCGTTCAGGGCTTTAAAGGTCAGCACCAGGTCCTTGAATTGTGTAGATCCTTTAGAACCGGAGTTATATGGTCCCAGTCTCCAGTCTAGCTGCCACATTCTGGGTTAGTTGTTATTTCCAAGTCACCTTCAAAGGCAGCCCCATGTAGAGCACATGGCAGTAATCTAAGTGGGAGATAACCAGAGCATGGACCAGTCTGGCGAGACAGGGAGCAGGCAGGGAGGGTCTCAGCCGGCATACCAGATGAAGCTGGTAGACAGCTGCCCTGGACATTGGATTGACTTGTACCTCCATGGACAGACCCTCAGGCTGCACACCTGGTCCTTTAGGGGCACAGTGACCCCATTCTAGTCTCAGTCAGTGCGGCAGATGGGTTGTAGTATTGTTGCAAACCGCTGTGATATATTTCTTTGATACAGTGGTATCTAAATGTTTTTAGAAATAAATCAGTGAACAAGCCTTGTTGTGAAGCTCAGAGCTGCAGCTTGTCCCCAGATACTTGTATGGGCCACCTCAGGGTCCTCATAGGGGAAGCGGCGCAGAAATGTCACACAGCAACAGTGCAGTGAAGTCCTCCTGTGCTCTCTCTCAGGTTCCTGCATGACCGTGAGAGCTCAGCCTTCAGGTTTTACCGGATGAAAGTCTACGAGCTGTGCCCCTCCATGAACTTCAGCGCCATTCCAGGGCCTGCCAGTGAGAGCCCCGCACCCTCGGAGGGCGACTGGGAGAACAATGAGGAGGGGGAGGAAGAAGAGGAGGAGGGGGAAGCTCCCCAGCCTGGAATGGAAGAGGAGGAAGCTCCAGCAGGGTCTGCCAGCGTGGGAGCCTCGAGTACAGCTGGAGAAGGGCAGCCTGAGGGCCCCACCTCAGAAGCATCTGCCCAGGGTCCCCCGCGGGGCAGGGCCTTTGGGCGCAAGAGGGCCAGCAGCAGGTCCTTGAAGGTGGGCCTGATCCCAGCCTCCAAGCGGGTCTGTCTCATCGATGAACCGAAAGGTGAGTGAGGCAGCTGGGCGGGTTAAGCCAGGCAGGTAATTCTTTGTCAAATTTTGTTTGTGTCTGGATTGACCTTTGACCTCTGGATTTGCTTTTTTTGCATTACAGTCCACGACCCCGTCCGGATTGAGTATGACCGACCCCCTGGCTATCAGTCCCACAAAAATAAGGTGAGAAGGGGGCAAAATAATAAAGACGTGCATTTATTCTTTAAGAGATTTCCAGGCAGAGGCCTCTCAGTGCAGCTTTCAAAGCCAGCTGGTAACCTCCATAAAATGTAAATGTGAGCTTCTGATCACCAGTTAGGTACTGGCAATAACCTCAGCCCAGCGGTTCCCAAACCTTCTCAGGCCCCCTTGGTTCCCTGAAGTGATCCCCAGTGTCCCCAACCCTGTAAAAAGCATTGTTCAGAGGAGTGGTTCGCACAAATTTCTGAAGAAGACAATAAAATTTTTAAAAAATCAGTTACCGTATTTTTCGCCCTATAGGACGCACTTTTTCCCCTCCAAAAATGAAGGGGAAATCTGGGTGCGTCCTATGGGGCGAATGCAGGCTTCGCGGACCTCTCCGCAAACAGCAGGAGCGCTCCCGCTGCTGGCGGAGAGGTGCCTGCATGCTGAAGCCTGCGCGCGCTGAGCTCAGCGCGTCCAGGCTTCGCGGACCTCTCCGCTAGCAGCGGGAGCCAGCACTGGGCTCCCACGGCTTGCAGAGAGCTGCCTGTTTGGGGGCTGGGGTCGGGGGAAGCTCGGGCTTCCCCAACCCCGCGCCTGGGGGGGAAATAATTTTTTTCCTTTATTTCCCCCCCAAAAAACTAGGTGCGCCTTATGGGACGGTGCGTCCTATAGGGCGAAAAATACGGTAATTCCCCATTTATTCAAAGTGCATTTCTTTATTTCTCTTCATAAAATTTACCCACAGCTTGACTACAGAAGCAACCTCAAAGCATTGAGTTGTGTGTTTTTTTAGGGTAAGTTTTTAATTTAAAAAAAAAGCCAATGAAAATGCAAAGTTATCACTAAAAAAATCTTGCAGCATAATTTAAAACACACAAAAAGTTAAAACAATACACCAGGGCTTCCCAAACCTGGGTCTCCAACTGTTTTTGGACTACAGTTCCCATCATCTCTGACCATGGGTCCTGCTAGCTAGGGATGATGGGAGTTGTAGTCCAACAACAGCTGGAGACCCAAGTTTGGGAAACACTGCAATAGACTGAAACAAATTATTATTATATTATTAATATAATGTATGTTATTAGAAAATACAAAATAATAATAATAATAATAATAATAATAATAATAATCCTGCTACGGCATTCTGTTGCCTTAATGCAATAACTGAGCCAGGTGTTTATGATAATGATGTTGATGATCAGTTTTGTTCTCAGTGGCAGAAATCAAAGGATTTGGAGTTTTCCCACAAGCGGCTGAACCAGAAGAACCTTGGCTTCCAGATGCTGCAGAAAATGGGCTGGAAGGAAGGCCTTGGGCTTGGAGCCCATGGAAAGGGCATCAAGGACCCCGTCAAAGTGTACGTAGCACGTGAGCGAGTGGCACACTCCTTTTTTATAAAAAAACAAACAGGTTTTGGAATGGATTGATATCTCACCACAGTTATTCCCTGTTGCAGAGGTCGCCAACTCAGTGCCAGCGGGCACCATTCTGCCCACAAAGGCTTCCAGTGGTGCCCCTGGACAGGCGCCCCCAGCTCTGAGCTGTCGTTTAGAAACAGAAAACAAAAAAAAGCCAAAGACTTTAGCCCTCCCAGAAAGAAACTTGCAGGTACCTTCTAAGTGATTTCTGGGAAGTGAGTTCTGGTGTGGCTAGGTAAAGGTACCCCTGCCCGTACGGGCCAGTCGTGTCCGACTCTAGGGTTGTGCGCCCATCTCACTTAAGAGGCCGGGGGCCAGCGCTGTCCAGAGACACTTCCGGGTCACGTGGCCAGCGTGACGAAGCTGCTCTGGCAAGCCAGCACCAGTGCAGCACACAGAAACGCCGTTTACCTTCCCGCTATAAAGCGGTACCTATTTATCTACTTGCACCCGAGAGTGCTTTCAAACTGCTAGGTGGGCAGGAGCAGGGACCGAAAGACGGGAGCTCACCCCGCCGCGGGGATTTGAACCGCCGACCATACGATCGGCAAGTCCTAGGCACTGAGGTTTTACCCACAGCGCCACCCGCATCCCTTTCTGGTGTGGCTACCTTGCTTATTTTTCATGGTGCTGAGGAATGCTCCCCATTTCTGTTAGGCATTGACAGCATCACGGTGTGTGTCAAAGAGATACTCTGATCTTCACAGTATGTACCAGCAGAACACAGGTGACGTGCCACAGAAAGCATGAGGCTGGGCCTCCGACTTTTCTTTGGGGTTGGAATCATCTACCTTTGTGCCTTCAATATTTCATCTTTAAGAAACTCTCCTCCCAGGGTTTGTCTCCTGCAGTGGATGATGATCTTCTCTAGGGGCCGACACTCGCCCTGCATCACTCTTCCAGGACAGTCTGCTCTCTTTAGCTAGAAATTCCTAGCCCAATAACTTGATGTGTGGATAGATGAGACTCAAGTTCTGTCTTCTCTTCCATCAAGGCAACCAGCTTTCACTTGCTGCTGTTGTAGTTTTGCACATTCTCAGGCAGAAAGACAAACATGGCAGCTTCCTGGCCGTCCTGCATATACCACAAGGCAGCGCTCTGGTCCTTTCAGGCCAATGCCCCCAAGTCCTTGTCGCAAGCTCCCAGAGGCTGCAGTCAGCTAAACTGACTTGGCTCTGTATACCTGAAGGAGCGTCTCCACCTCCATTGTCTAGCCTGGACACTTGGCTCTAAGGGCCTTGTGGCAGTGCCCTCATTGTGAGAAGTGGAGTTACAGGGAACCAGGCAGAGGGCCTACTTGGCAGTGGCATCCGCCCTGTGGAACACCCTCCCATCAGATGTCGGAGAGAAAAATTGGTACTTTTAGAAGACATCTGAAGCCAGCATTGTTCAGGGAAGTTTTTAATGGTTGATGTTTTATTGTGTTTTTAATATTTTGTTGAGACTCTAGAGCGGCTGGGGGAACCCAGTCAGGTGAGTGGCATATAAATAATAAAATTATAATTATAAACAGAACTGCTGCTGGCTGCAATGGGGAAGGAGGGAGCTCCAAAGTGTAGGAGCTGCCACATGGAATGGCCGAGTTCTTACAAATGCTTAAGAGGCAACATGGTCCTTCTTCATGGGGAGAGTTGACCTCATGGCCTCTGTGAGAGGCAAAGATGAGCCCAGGCTCTGAGAACAACCCATCCCTGTCTTAGACACATTGCCAGGCTTCGTGCTTTTGGCAGGGGAGCATCCTGCACGTCTCACCCATAAGATCCCAACCACCCCTTGTTTAAAGTGGGTCTTGGCTAGCTGGTCCAACGTCTTCTGCCATTCAAAGCAGACAGCACCTACTGTGCTGGACCAGCGATTTGAGGTGGCATCTAAGTCTTGCGTGTTCGACAGGAGCATCTGTAGTGAGAGCAGCTGTTTTGCAATTACTGGGAAGCTGTGTTGGCCTTCTGCCAGAGCGGGGGGGGAGCAGGCCCCCTGCCCAACACCCTCACAGACCCGTTGCCGAATGAAGCAAACGGCTCATTTACGAGGCGTGACCCCGGGGTCTCCCACCCGAAGAAAGGCCTTCTTCATGCAGCTCCCTCCCGCAGGAGGCAGCGATGGCCACCAACTGGTATGGGTTTCAGGAGACAGCAGTTGGGACTTGGTAGCTCAGAGAAAAGGTGCATTATAAAATTATGCGCGGCATGGGGAAAGCGGGACAGAAAGAGGTTTTTCTCCCTCGTAACACTGTAGAGCTCATGGACGTCCAACGATGCTGGACGTTGAGAGATTCAGGACAGATGTAAGGAAGCCCTTCTTTGCGCAGGCTGTGGTTAAGCTGTGGAACTCGCTGCCACAGGATGGCCCCCAACCTGAATGGCTTTGAAAGAAGACAAATGGCTGCCAGCCAGGATGGCTCTGCTCCGCCTGCACACTCTGAGGCAGCAGTGCTTCCGAATGCCAGTTGGGGAGAGCGGCTCTTGTGTTCGAATCCTGCTTGTGGATTTCCCATTGGGGGCGTCTGGTTGGGCGAACAGGATGCTGAACCCTTTGGCTTGAGGCACCTGCTTCTGACGTTCTTACGTATCCCAACATGCCTTTCTATTTCTTTTCTTTTTGCAAGGGGTTAAGGGTGCAGGTTTGTTTGCCTGTTTCCTAGCACTGTCCAAAATTGACTCCTATCCTTTTTGGGTTGGCACGAGCCAGAGGAACTGGGCGTGGGGAAGGACTGACCTGGAGCTCGGTCACCTCTTTGGAAACACAGTGGCCAAGACGTTGCCCATTGGCCCTGCGCTTTGGTCAAGGAAGCCGGTGGCTGGGCATGTGGGTGCTCACTCTCTCTTTGCTTTGCCTCCCTTTTAGGGGCTCCACCTCAGCGGGGGAGGGCTTGGGTGTGGCAGGGGACGAGAACAAGGAGGACACCTTTGCCACCTTCCGCCAGAGGATGATCCAGATGTACTATCTGAAAAGAGCCTGTAATAAATAGGTAGGTTGTCTGCAGCAGGTCAGCTTTGTCCCCCACCCCCTTTTGAATTAATTGCAAGATTAAAATAACTGTTTCTCTCTTCTTCTGTTTTCAAGCTTTTCTTCTTCTTCTTTGACCAGGGAGATCTTTTCTGTGTGTGCACAGAATATTTTCTGTGTGTGCTTATCTGGATTTGTTTTTAACCGTTTTTTTCATGTTTGTTTCCATTATGAATGACCAGAATGAGCTTTGAACCAAAGAAGCGAAGATCATTGTGCTGGAGAGAGGTCTGGAGAGAGGACAGGCCATCTTCTGAGAACCCCCCACCCCTTTTAAATTTGGAGCAATTAGAAGAGCAAATTGCTCTTAAGAATCCGTAACCTCCTAAACAAATCAAAACATTTCCATTCTTTGGATTCAGGAACGGCTGGGTCTACTTGTTGATCAAATCTCTTAACAAGAACCTAGGATGTCAGGCTTCCCCCCCCACTTACGCAAGGCTGACTTGCATGCAGTGCCGGGAAATAATAAATCAATTGGCTGCTTCTATCTGCGGCTCAAATCCCCACTCTGAGTGCTGTGGGGCACATGTCCACACACACACCAGCCTGGTCCTGGCTGCAGCGACAATCTCAAGGTGTGAGTGGGATCAGCGCTTGGGTCTGAAAGCACCTCTCAAGGGCACCCTAGAGGATGGGCAAGCCAGTGCCCCACTAGCTGTGCGGCCCTGAGCCAGCAGGTGAGGCACAAATCCATCTCCCAACAAGGCAGGGTCAGTGCTCAGAGGAGAAAAGGAGGGGCGGGGGGAGAGTGTGAGTAGCTGAGCTGATCAGGGGGCTGTGGGTCAAGGCGGTAAGGGGAGGGGAGGAGGAAATCAAAGGAAGTGAACAACTGTGGCCGGGAAGTCTCTCAGGACTGCTGCCCGGGAGGGATGGGACGGAAGGCTCAGGGCAGCAGCCCCGTCGACGCATGTGAGTCTGTCTCTTCCCCATGCGCCCTCCCTATTAAAGCAGCATGCCCCCCACTTTATGCAATTTCACTTCAGCATGTGGGGCCCCCGGAGCATAACCCCTGCATAGGTGGGGGGGTGTGTGCCTTTATCCATTCCAGACAGGACAAAAATTGTACTGTCCTCTATGTGGACAATATGATCATCCTGCCTTTCGCAAGATTCAGAAATTTCACCTTTACACAATTTGATGTCTTTTTCTTTTCAACTGCTTTGGGTCTGCACGACGAGCTGCAGTTATTGAATAACCATTACTTGTTCAATTTATTGAACCATCTCTTTGTTTGCTTTAAATAAAATACAAACAGTATGTAGAAACCGATACCATGTAGGGCAGATATGAATCTCACTTTTGTTTGTAAGGTCTGTGTTATCAGCGAGGCACGCAGGATTTCGCTTGGCCTGCATTTCCGTCTTCTTTAACAGTCTTGGTTACCTTTTCCTTCTGCAAAGGAACCTTAGTGCTGTTTTCTTGCAGGAAGATCTCTGGAGAGCTTTTTTTTTTTTTGCGGGGGGTACAAGGTTGTCTGAAATTTGGGTTCACTGCATTGCTGAATACGACCTCTCTAGAATGTGCACGAACTCTACTTACGAACTGACTGTCTCAACAGCATCCCGATTTGAATTTGACAGTGTTTTCTGAAGGATGAGTGTCCACACACTCTCTTTCATCCATTTTCCCTCTGGAGTTCTGCAAAAGGTTACTTCATCTTGGTGACCGGACACAAACCAGTGTTAACTCTGAAACATTCTGTCCGTTGTGGATCTTGGTTTCTCACAGCCACCCATTTTTGGTGGGGGTCTTGTGATGTGCAGGATCATCCGCACCTCCTTCCCCCTTCATAGCCAAAGTGGACTTTTCAGTGGGAACCCACACTCCACTGTGGTTTGCGGCATTCCTTCCCGCTCAGAACAAGCTTTTCTGCCCAGGAAACTCCAAATCAAAGAGTGTGGTGTTGAAGTCAGCCTGAGCTCCATGCCGTCATCAGGCGCACGCAATGGGGAACTTCTGCCTCTGCCTTTCTGAGAAATGCAAGAGTCGTTCATGGGAATCGGTGGGGCTCCCACCGTTGTTTGAGCCAAGAGGTTTGCTGCTGATAGCAAGATGTTGAAGAACCCACGAGAGCCCCTTCCTTTGGCCTGCAGGACCCAGTTCTGTCAAGCTGAAGCTGCCACAGGGGTCTGGCCACCCTCCTCTTAAAACCACTCTCTTGCTTAATTTCTAGGGGTGTTTTGGTTTCTCTTTCATAATTGAGCATCACATTTTTATATTTATTTTTACATTGGGCTCTCAGCCCAGCCTGCCCTTTTGGCCCCCTGTGAGTCAGATTGCTGATTCCCCTGGCCCATAAATGAGCTGTTGCTGTTTGAATAGAACCCTTTTCTTTGATGTGAAGCTTCTGTGTTCAGCCACAGTTTTGTTTTCACCCCACCTCATATTTACAGCCAACTCTTCTGTCTTCTTTCGAGTTGCTGGAACCTTTTCTCCTCCTGACTTCAGGAGCTTGCAGATAGTGAGATGACTGCATAACTGAAATGTTTTCTCTTGCATTTTGTGGGAGGGCTGCGTTCCTCTCTTCCAGATGATTCTGTTGCCTTTGTGGCTTGAACTCAATTCTTGGGGTGTCAACTTACGAATGTTCATTTCCAGGCTGGGGGAATAAATGGCTGTGTGTTAAACCCAATTTTGTTGGGGTGGTCCTGCTGATTCTGGACTCTCTCCACAGCTGCAGGAGTACATAGCAAACTGATTTTTTTAAAATTTTATTTAAAGATGGAACACTGTTTTTCTTGGGATGGGGCCAAAGAGGACTTTTACTCTTCTCCAACCCTTCAAGATAATCATGATTACAGCGAGTCTTCCTTTATGCTAAGATTTGTTTTAGGACAGCATTGAACTGAGCAACACTGGTGTTATTTAAATTCCCACTGTTGCTTTCGCCCAAGGATCTTTTGGGGTTATTTTAAAACCCAAGATCCACTCCTTTCCTGTGTGTGATATCTTCCAACAATCTGCTTTTCACTGGGCAACTTCTGGGGAACATCTTTAATGAGTCTGCAAAAATATTTTCAAACGCAGAGCAAAAATGGCCACTTGGTAGCCAATTTGGTTCACTAGTTGTTTTTTTTCTTATTCTAGTTTTCCAGGCTCTCTCACGAAGACCACAAGCATCCACGAACACTTTCCTGCTGCAGTTGCTAGGGCATCTGTATTCTTTATCCTGTGTCTCTCCCCCAACCCTCCGTTTGGGGGTGGTGGTGTTTTTTCAGTGGCTCTTGATCAGGATCCCCCCCCTTCCTGTGCCATCTGAACAGTATTGACCCGTAGTGGAAACAGAAGTTTGTTAGCCGATTCATTGTTCCTTTTTTAAATGTTTAATGGCATGTAATCCTTTTGCTTTATTTTATTTTTTAACAAAAAAGCCTTCAATAAACATGAACCTGATTATTAGCCTCGTTTCAGTTCCTGGCTGTTACTTCTAGCTGCCGTACATACATAGGTGTCAGAGACTGGCTGGATGAGGAAGAGCGGCTTCCAGGGAATGGCAGGAGAGTACAGTTTGGACCCAGGTTCATGGTGGTGGGAAGCGGGTCATGCCCCAGAGGAGGAGGAGAAGAGCTGGGAAATACTGGATGCTGGAAATCAGGAGGGGAGGAACAGGAGGAAACACAGAAGCCCCAGCCATGAGCAAGGACAGGAGTCAGGAATAACAATAACAACAATAAAAGTTATTATTTATACCCTGCCCATCTGGCTGGGTTTCCCCAGCCACTCTGGGCGGCTTCCAACAATAGATTAAAAATACATTAAAACATCACTCATTAAAAACTTCCCTAAACAGGGCTGACTTCAGATGTCTTCTGAACGTTAGATAGTTGTTAATTTCTTTACCATCTGATGGGAGGGCGTTGTTCCACAGGGTGGGCGCCACTATTGAGAAGGCCCTCTGCCTGGCTCCCTGTAACTTCGCTTCTCGCAGTGAGGGAACTGCCACAAGGGCCTCGGAGCTGGACCTCGGTGTCCGGGCAGAACGATGGGGGTGGAAACGCTTCAGGTATACTGGGCCGAGGCCATTTAGGGCTTTCAGGGTCAACACCAACACTTTGAATTGTGCTTGGAAATGTACTGGGAGCCAATGTAGGTCTTTCAAGACCGGTGTAATATGATGGGAAGGGCATTCCACAACTAGGGAACCACCACTGAAAAGGCCTTGTACGCCTCCTTCCGGCAACTCCTGGTGCCCAACGTCTTGCTCCGATTTCTTTTGGACCACCTCTGTAGTCCAACCATCCTATGGGGGGCGCTATATCCAACCTAAGATTTATGCAAAGTGGGACCTATTGAAATTAAACCATGCATTTCAGTGGGAAATGATGTACACAAGAATTGATGTAGGATACAACACAACCGAGTTTGAAAGGAATATTGATAAGCGGAACGTGTGCAGAGGTGGGCGACCAAGATGATCAAGGGTCTGGAATCCAAGCCTTAGGAGGAATTCCTAAAGGAGCTGGGGATGTTTAGCCTGGAGAAGAGAAGACTGAGAGGAGATAGGATGGCCATCTTCTAATATCTGAAGGGCTGCCTCAAGGAAGGTGGAGCGAGTTTGTTTTCTCCTGCTTCACAAGGAGGACCCAAACCAATGGATTCAAACTGCAAGAAAGGAGACTCAACATTGGGAAGAACTTTCTGACAGTAAAACCCATTTGACCGTGGAGTGGACTCCCTCGGAAGGGGGTGGGCTCTCCTTCATTGCAGGTTTTTAAACAGGTTGGATGGTCACCTGCCAGGGATTACTTAGCTGTGATTCCTGCATTGTAGGGGGTTGGGCTACAGAGGTGGTTCAAAATAAATTGGAGCAAGACGTTGGGCACCAGGAGTTGCCGGAAGGAGGCGTACAAGGTGCTACTCAACCATCTTGGGGACTCCATTCTGGATTTGTGTTGTGTTTACTGCTGAGCCTGTTCCTCTGAAGATATCCCGCAAGGCAGCGGAGGTTTAGGAGAAGAGTTTTCCTTCTCCTAGATGGGCTTCCTTCCTAGGTGGACAAACTCTGCAGCATGGGCAGAAACTGCCCCCTTGCCTGTTGGACCCACTCTTGGTCTTGCCCTCTCCATCCGCCAGAGCCTGTCTTTGCATGCAGGGGAAGTCAAAGCCGTTTCCAGGATTGTGGCCGCTGTCGCATGCTGGCAGCTTCTAGGAGCCACAGGTGGGAGCTGAGTACAGGGTGGGGACCAAACCCCAGAAGAAGCAGGTATCCCCCAGCAGAGGTACTACCCCTCCCCTAACACCCCATATAGCCCATAAATTCAAAGTATGTCCATTGCAATTCAAGAAGCAATGTGGTTAGAGTGAAGGATTACAACCTGGGAGAGACCAGGGTTTGGCTTCCTACTTAGGGATGAAGCTCGCTGGGTGACCTTGGAGACCAGTTGCCACCTGGGATTAAGGAGGGGGAGAACCACATAAAGCACCTTAAGCTCCTTGGAGGAAAATGGTGGTGTATAAATCCAATAAATAAATGTAAGTATAAATAAAGGAAATAAAGGGCCCATTAATTTCCGTGGGTTTCCTCTGAGTAGGCTTTATTTAGATGCAAACCTGTATAACGCAACAAACAAACAAACAAACAAACAGGAGTGGAGAAGAACATAGAATCATATAGTTGGAAGGGACCCTGCAATAAAAAATAACGAAAGATCTGGCTTAGGCTGCTCTGAAATTGAAGGTGGCGCGAGACACCAAGACGTCAGCCCTCCTGAAAGCAGACTCACTAAAATGAAATAGATAGGTCTAACTTGGCTCCATTAATTTGGATGGTTCTACTGAATAGAAGTTTAGAAGAAATTTAATTTGGATGGATCTACTGAATAGAAGTTTAGGCTCATAAGAAAACTAATTCATATAATTATTTTTTGTTCTTGTTTTCATTATGTATTTTGTGTTCCCCCCGCCCCGTTTTTTAAATGCTGTAAACTGCCCTGAGATATATGGATCATTATCATTATTATTACAAAACACAGAATTACAGTAAGGAGTAGGGTGTAAGGAGATCACGATAATTGGCAATCTTGTTTGTTTCAAAGTCCAGAACTGAAGCCTGCCTATTGATTGATTGATTGCTTTCTTGCAAAGTCCAGAACTGAAGCACCGAAGCTGCTGCTGCTGATTATTATTATTATTATTATTATTATACTATTTACTTATTGTTATTACAAAATACATAACTGCAGCTTGGCGTAGGGACCCCAATTATTACCAATAACAATTGGTCATAATCCATTTGATGGACCGATTGTTTCGAACTCCAGAATTGCAGGGAAGCCGAAGCTCCTTTGTTCGCCCCCCGAGCGACGCGCGCGCCGGAGCTCGGAGGGGGCGGGGCCAGTGGGGGCGCAGGTCACGTGGGCGTATAAAAGCGCCTCCCCCCCGGCCGTTTCCCCCTCCCCCGCCAGGTAATTTGAGGAGGGGGGAAGCCGGCAGAGAACCTGAAGGGGAAAAGGGGGGGGGGGAATTCCTGATGATAATAAGATTGGCAGGTTTAATAATTTGGTGGGGGTGAGGGCTGAAAATAAAGTGGGGGGGGGGCGCCTGAGGGCACCTAGAAAATGGGGGCTTGTGGCAGGTGAATAAAAAGGTGGGGTTGATAAGGGCGAAATTGGGGAGGGGGCTGTAATAGGGGGGCCAATAGGGGGAAGAGCCGGAAGGGACCCCAAAGGCCCTCTAGTCCAGCCCCCCAGCAATGCATGAAATAAGAATTTGGGGCCTAGGCGTGTGTGGGAGCTGGTAAAATTGGAGGGGAGGGGCTGCCCTGAGGATAATTATCATCATGGGGGGCAGGGGGAGGCTGCAAGTGAAGACCAGGGAGGGGGTTTCCTGAGAGGAATATTTTGGGGTTGGGGTGTCTTGTCCTAGGAAGGGCGTTGTTTTTTGTGGGGAGACGCCCTTGGAGAGTTAATACGGGGATATTTGGAGGGGGGAGGGGAGATGACCTGAGGATCTGTGTGTGTGTGTGTGTGTGTGTACATACACACACACACACACACACATATATATATATATATATATATGGGTCATTACAGGACAAAGAAACAAACTGCAAAGTGATGGGGGGGGGCTAGGGTTACTTGCACTGGCGTGCTTTCGAACTGCTAGGTTGGCAGGAGCAGGGACCGAGCAACGGGAGCTCACCCTGTCGCAGGGATTCGAACCGCCGACCTTCTGATCAGCAAGCCCAAGAGGCTCAGTGGTTTAACCCACAGCGCCTATTGTGGCAACAGTAGGATTCAAGGATTGTCTCCCATGTCAGACCTCTTCAGATGAAATTCAACAACTTAGGCTCAGACCTTTATTTTGTATTGCAAAACTTACAAAGAATAATAAGAATAAGCTCTAAGTGGTTTGCAAAAAAAAATATTGAAATGATCAATAAAGCACGGTTCCAAACAACTAAAACCTTTCAAAAGGTAATTAACACTAGCAGCAAGAGATTAAAACACACTTTGTCAGCATTATCTTGCATTACCTGACATTACATATATTACATTATCTTATCAGTTTATCTCGCAGTTTATCTCTATTGTAAGGTTAATGGCAAGATAAGGACCGCTCAGAATGCCTAATGTTAATTATTTTTAAATTTTTATTTCCACATTTATGTACACCACTTCATTATGACAGAGCCCCAAAGCGGTTCACAAAAAGAAAAATTAGATTATCAATAAAAGCAATTAAAAACAGGTATTCTTAAAACATTTCAAAGGTGATTGAAATCAACAGTAGCACTAAAAACAAGGATGCACTTAAGTCCTACATTTCTGGAGAGGCTTCCTAAACAAAAAATATTTTAAGCAGGTTCCAAAAAGAGTGCAGTGGAGTTGCCTGCTGGAGGTCAACAGGCAGGGAGTTCCAAAGTGCAGGTTCCACCACGCTAAAATTGCTGCCTTCCTACAGCTGCGGCAGGAGTTTTATGTGGCACTTGTAACCATGTTATGGGTCTGTTCTGAGTATAAGCCGCCCAGAGTGGGTGGGGCATAATTTTATTACTACTACTACAACTACTATTATTATCATTGGAATTTGTTGGATACCACCTCTGGAAAATGGTATCCAACCAGCTGCACAAATATAAGCCCTGGGACACCTGGCTTGCCAGTAGTAGATGTGAAAAGGATTTAGGGGTCTTAGTAGACCACAAGCTGAACATGAATCAACAGTGTGATGCAGCAGGGAGAAAATTGAATGCTATTCTAGGCTGCAGCACCAGAAGTCTTGTGTCCAGGTCAAGGTAAGTCATTGTACTGCTCTGTTCTGCAGGTCAGATCACACCTGGAGTCCTGTGTCCAGTTCTGGACGCCACAATTTAAGAAGCAAAAATGGTGATTGGTATTTGTGTGTGTGTAAGGGCTCTGTCCTATGTCACGCTGGCCACGTGACCCGGAAGTGTCTTCGGACAGCGCTGGCCCTCGGCCTCTTTGAGTGAGATGGGCGCACTACCCTAGAGTCTGTCAAGACTGGCCTGTACGGGCAGGGGTACCTTTACCTTTACCTTTTAAGGGCTCTGTTCTAAAGGTAATAATAGGGTGGCTAGGACCCGGGAGACCTGGCTTTGGATCCACACTCAGCCATGAAGCTCCCTAGCTGCCCTTGAGCCAGTCACTGTTTCTCAGCTGAATCTGCCTCACCGGGTTCTTGTGAGGATAAAACAGGGGGCAGGACAGAACCATGCACAGCTTACATACAAATGCACCGGCTACACTGGCTCCCAGTGGAGTACAGGGTCACGTTTAAGGTGCTGGTTTTGACCTTTAAAGCCCTATGCGGTCTAGGACCCTCGTACCTACGGGACCACCTCTTCTGGTATGCCCTGCGGAGGACCTTAAAGTCCACAAATAACAACACTGGAGGTCCCAAGTCGCAAGGTGGTTAGATTGGTCTCAACCAGGGCCTTTTCAGTACTGGCCCCGACTTGGTGGAACGCTCTGTCCCAAGAGACCAGGGCCCTGAGGGACTTGACATCTTTCCGCAGGGCCTGCAAGACAGAGCCTGGCCTTTGGTATGGATTCAGTCTGACCCTTAAGTTTCCCTTCCCTTAGGGTTTTGATCTATGGGCTAATTTTAAAATGAGGCTGCATTTTAAATTGTATTTTAACCCGTATTTTAATAAACTGGTTTTTTGTTTGCTTGTTTGTTTGTTTGTTCTCCCCCCCCCCCATTATGTTTTATTGAAATTTTATTGGTGTTAGCCACTCTGAGCCCGGTCGTGGTTGGGGAGGGCGGGGTATAAATAAAAATGTATTATTATTATTATTATTATTATTATTATTATTATTATTAGAAAGAAAGAAATTGTCTAGGGTTTATTGTAAAGTCCACCGTAGAGACTGCAAACATTGCCGTATGAAACCTTTGAAACCGTCTTTTGCACCTCAGGTTGTTCAAGGCTACTGAGCCAACACGGGAGAGACTGCAGGACTCTGCAACGAAATGTCGGGCGTCATCACAGCCTTCTTTCACCTTCTTGCCCTCTGGGGGACGATCCAGTCACTCAACAACACACAGGGTCTTCTGGACTATGTACCAAGAAAAACGGTGGTGTACCACTGTGGGTGTCCCACGACAATTGTTAATGAAAAGGGTGCTGAGGCAGTCTGTCGGACTCTGTCAGCCTTTGCCAACCTGGTGCCCTCTAGAGGTTTTGGACTAAAACGCCCATCCATTGGAGGGCACCAGCTGACAAAGTCAGGGCTAGGGAGACCTGATACAACAGGGCAACTTCTTATTTTCTTAGAAGGGATCGTTTTCATTATTGTTATAGCTGGGGTAACAGTGCATATTAGAAACTAATAAAATGTAGTATTCAGATAATATTTGTATATGAAGGGAAAATACAAGCTTCAGAATTGTGCCAGGCAAGGAATTAATGGGTTAGTTTATGCAAACCAACCTGGCCAGGCTAGCTAAGGCTAGCTGTTAAGGAACAATGGGGAACCAAGTACTGAGCTATTAACAATTGTCTGCTCACCCAGGAGTGGTCAGAACTGGCAGGTTGCCAAGGTGGTGGTGGGTGTGACGTAACAGGAAAATTTGTACTTTTTGAAATCTAAATGTTTGCTGGAGGTGGAGTGTAGGGGGGACAAGCTCCTCCTGAGGTGAGAACGCTGTAAGGGCACATGAGTTGGGTCCATAAAAGGCTGGAGGCCACATAGGGTATTGCCCCTTCTGTATTCTAAAGTTATTTACATCAGGTTGAATCCGGAGACTTGCATTTGTTGAACTTGGGCCCCACCAAAATCAATGTGAACATTTAGGCACAGCAGAACCTGAGTCCCATGCATTTCCATGAGAAACCTGGGGCAGCTCACTTAGTCTGGATTCAACCCATCACCTGTAGACCAATTTACCACTTTAAAATGCCCCTGGCAGGGAATAAAACAGAAAAGCAAAGGGTTGGATCTTTGTTCCACACGGAGTAGTCCCACCAAAAGAAAGCAAAGCAAGAGAAACTATATAAGTAAATCTCTCTGTTTTGCAGCAGATAGAATTATTATATGATATATAATTCTACATCAGATCATTATGATTATAGTGACAGTAACGTTCGCAAATTTTTAATGCTATTACGTACTATAAGCCATTTTGAGCTCTATGTTGCTGGGAAAGTGGAATGCAGATACCCAAATAGCCATTTTCAAGTCATGTTTAGGCCTTGTCTTCTCTCTTCCATTTATATTCCATTTATATTTCATTGTACACAGGTTGTACATTGACAGTAAAGGCATCATTATTATTTTTATAGCTGATAATTTTAACGTTTTTTGGAAACAAGGACTGTCCCATTTTTCCACCCTCTTCCTGAGCGAAGAAACCAACATTTTGTATGTGGGAGCCAAAGGCTATATCCTTGCTTTGGACTTGAGTGATATCTCTAAAGAAATAACCAGGGTATGTAATATTAATTTATTATTATTTCATTGTTTAAAATATTCACACTTGTGTGCCTTTCAGGAGACTTTTTGCAAAGAAACCAAATTGACAGATTATTTCTAGTCCCTTGTTTTCTTTTACTTTTTTTTAAAAAGCCTAACTTTTTATGTCAGGGCTGGGAGGTGGAAAATAGGAACCTGCCTTGCCCCAGGTGAGATGACTTGTCCATTTAGTGCAGTATTGTCTACTCTGACTGGCAGTGGCTCTCCAGACTGAGAGAAGGTCTATCCTATTAACCTGTTATCCTTTTACCTGGGACTGACGGGGAACCTTCTGCCTTTGTGGCATGGGAGTGAGCCCCCTTGCAAGGCAAGCCGCTGGAAGATCATCTATGGGTGGGCGAATATGCCCCAAAAATGTAACAAAAACAGCTCTGGGCAAAACTGGAAAAAAGCTCAACAACTTTGCCCCCAAAAGTAAGCCTAGCACTTCCACTTCCAGCCCAGGAAGTATTCAGCTAAAAGCAGTGGTGACTATAAAGTAGAAAATGGAATTGGTCTGCAGTCTCCGTTCACTCATCTTAATGTTTCATTTGCTTTTGGGTTCCCAGGAGGCCTGGTTTGCCCCAGAGAACAGGAGACTAGAGTGCCTTCGACGAGGAAAGAGTAAAGTAGGTCTTGGCCGTGGTGCTTCTGGGTCACTTTAGCAATGTGGGTCTCTGTCCAGGGACAGGGTGCAATCCACGGACTCCAACTGCCCTCCCTGGAGACGGTAACTCTCCGGAGGCAGATTTGGGACCTCTGGCTGCAAATCTCTTAAGACCCTCACCAGGTTTAGGAAGCTGCCTTATACACTAAGTCAAACCATTGGTCCATCTAACCCAGACTGGTGACTGGGAGCGGCCACATAACACCAGTCCTAAGGAGCTACACTGGCTCCTGGTACATTTCCTAGCAAAATCCAAAATGTTGGTGCTGACCTATAAAGCCCTAAATGGCCTCGGCCCATAGACCTGAAGGAGCGAGGGCCTTCTGGTGGTTCCCTCACTTCAAAAAGTGAGGTTACAGGGAGCCGGGTAGAGGGTGGCAAGATGGGACAAGGAAATAAACAACCATAAGACTTTCCCAAGATATCTGAAGGGATATCAGTAAGTTTTTAATGTTTGATATTTTGCTGTGTTTTGGTTCTGTTGGAAGCTGTCCAGTCAGATGGCCAGGGTACAAGTAATGAATTATTATTATTATTATTATTATTATTATTATTATTATTATTATTATTATCATCATCATCATTATTATCATCATCACCACCATCAACATCTACACTGACGGGCAGTGGCTGTCCAAGGCATCTCTCTCAGCGAGTTGCTGAGTCTTTGAATGAATGAACAAATCCCTGCTATCTCCAGTATTGTAAGTCAGGTGACTTTTGAGTCTAGACTTGGCTGCTTAACTCCAGGAGCAGAATAGCTTTCTGAGCTACGTGTGCTTTTGATCTGTTTATCCCTTCCCCCCACTGTTTCATTTTGTGTGCTTTTTTTTTTTTTTAGGCAGATTGCCAGAATTACATCCTCATTCTGCATAAGATAAATGACACCAGCTTATATGTTTGCGGAACCAATGCGTTTTATCCTGCTTGTCGTTACGTGGTAAGTTTGCAAAATACGCTTTGTGGAACACCTATAAGTATCGTGCCCTAGTGTCAGGGACTGGGCAGATGCAGAGGAGTGATGGAGACCACCTTCCCAGGAGCCTTCCAGAGAGGAGGAAGGGGCAGATAGTATAGATCTACAGGACTGGTTCGACACAGGGCACACCCCAGAGGAAGAGCAAGAGGGAAGAAGTTGGGAAATAATGGGAGATGAGAATCTAGGTAGCATTGAGCAGGCAGAGCCCAAGCATCAGCTGACTGTCACTGGGGAGACTCCCAGAACCCATTCCCTCCCCACAAACCAGGCATTCACTGAGAATAGCAGAGCAGAGGGATTGAAGGCAGGTGGCCCTGAACAGCAACTGTATGAGAGGGGAGGAGTCTGATGAACAGGGAGGTACGAAGAAGGGGTGTGTAGTGTGTGGAGCTTCACTCAGAGCAACAAACTTGACATGAGCCAACAGTGTGACGCGGCAGCTAAAAAAGCCAATGCAATTCTGGGCTGCATCAATAGGAGTATAGCATCTAGATCAAGGGAAGTAATAGTGCCACTGTATTCTGCTCTGGTCAGACCTCACCTGGAGTACTGTGTCCAGTTCTGGGCACCACAGTTCAAGAAGGACACTGACAAACTGGAACGTGTCCAGAGGAGGGCAACCAAAATGGTCAAAGGCCTGGAAACGATGCCTTATGAGGAACGGCTAAGGGAGCTGGGCATGTTTAGCCTGGAGAAGAGGAGGTTAAGGGGTGATATGATAGCCATGTTCAAATATATAAAAGGATGTCACATAGAGGAGGGAGAAAGGTTGTTTTCTGCTGCTCCAGAGAAGCGGACACGGAGCAATGGATACAAACTACAAGAAAGAAGATTCCACCCAAAGGTTAGGAAGAACTTCCTGACAGTAAGAGCTGTTTGACAGTGGAATTTGCTGCCAAGGAGTGTGGTGGAGTCTCCTTCTTTGGAAGTCTTTAAGCAGAGGCTTGACAACCATATGTCAGGAGTGCTCTGATGGTGTTTCCTGCTTGGCAGGGGGTTGGACTCGATGGCCCTTGTGGTCTCTTCCAATTCTATGATTCTATGATTCTATGAACATTAGATACTGAAAGGTGCTTGGTTGCCTTGCCTTGGCATCTGGAATAATAGTAAAAAGAACTAAAAAGCCTGTGTTTTCTCTGCCTTTCTGCTTTCCTGGGCAGTCAGCCAGGAGCTGTCAACAGCACCCTGACACCTCCCCTTTCTCATATAGTGTAGTTGGGGGAGGGCCATAGCGCAGAGGGGGAGCAACTGCCTTGAATGTAGAAGGTCCCCAGCTTCAAGTCACCAGTGGCACCTGCAGCTGGAGCTGGGAGAGTTTCCTGCCTGAAACCCTGGATAGCTGCTACCAGTCTGTGCGGGCGATACTAGGCCAGTTGGACCTCTTGCCTCAGTAAAACGCAGCGTCCTGTGTTAGCTCCGTTGGTTAGCTCATGGTGCTAATGATGCCAAGGATGACCTTGGCATTCAAGGGGTTCAATCCCCTTATGGTCCAAGAGGTCTTCAGTTCCTGCTTTGCAGCGGTTTGGACTAGATGATCCTTGGAGTCCCTTCCAACTCTACAATTCTATGATTCTATGTTCCATGATCTGTGAGTTCTGTTCCCTTTAAAAGCATTATTTATTTGTTTATGTTGCTTTAAAGCATATATGTCTACTTCAGAGTAACTTCTCTTAGGTTTTAACTCTAAAAAAGTGCGCAGGCAGCTCTGGCAGCTAAAACCCTGTTCTTTGAGCAAAGCTTTCAGTAGCAGAAGTGCTTGATGTTTTATTGTGTTTTTATATTTTGCTGGTAGCTGCCCTGAGTGGCTGGGGCAACCCAGGAGAGTCCTGATGGTTGAACAGAGAGGCCTGCATCTGTTCGCCCATCCCCTTCTCACCTCTTGCCCCTTCCATCCCTGCCATGTGGCCCCCTGGGGGAATGTGGGCCTCACCTTGGCTGCTGTCTCTAAACAGAAAAGCTCCGCTCATTTGGTTTTGCTTGGTTTGCAAATAGGTCATGGACAATAGGAAGCTAAAGCTGCTGTCCAAGGTGGTAGAAAGCCGGGGAAGATGCCCCTTTGAGCCGAGGACACGATACACGTCTCTGGTGGTTGGTGAGTTTTCTCATTGTCACAACACCTTCAGGAAGGAGCTGAGATCTTTCCCACTTAGTCATGGCTGCCGAGTGCTAATTGTTCCAATTAGGTGTTTGGGGATATTTTGGCTCTGTTGTGTCCTTTCAGGCCTTGAACAAAAGACTGGCTTGAAAAGGGCAATCAGAAAGCCGATTTATTTTTGTTTTGTTACACACAGCCCAGTCTGTCTGCTTGCATAAAGCCAGCCTCCCCGCCCCCCCCCCCGCCCCAGTGGACTTTCCCCAAACTTAGTCATGTCCATCCATTTCAATGGATCTGCCCTGAGTAGGGCTAAAACTGGATACAGTTCTGAGATGCTAACAGCATTTTTCCAGCTCCACCCACCTTTAATTCTTCCGTCTTGGGTGCTTAATATTTTGAATGATTCTGGGTCATGACTGTAGCCAGGATTTATGTTAGATGGGGGCCAGGACACCCACCTGTCATCATCCTCTGTCTGGCTCTGTCTAGCAGATTTGGAATGAAATGTCTTCTTTTGACCCCAAGCACTCAGAAAAATCTGTCAAAACATTTGGCTGGAAACCCAGCCAGATGGGCGGGGTATAAATAATAACATAATTATTAAATTATTATTTCAAATATTCTGGTTATTTATATTTTTAAATAAAATGATACTTTTAAGGTATTTTTATTTATTTACTTGTTTGGGGGGGGGCAGCTGCCTCCAGGCTACGCCCATGTGCTCGCTTGCCCTGCTTCTGAATATAGCCATCAGCCTGTCATACACACACAGAATACTTGCCTGTTCTCTGTAATTAGTGCCCGAGATTTATAAAAAGCCTGTCTCTTTATTCTCCTGCCCAGACGGTGCACTTTATTCCGCCACTTCAAACAACTTCTTGGGTTCGGAGCCAATTATACTACGGAGTTTGAGGAATCCTTTAAGGACGGAATTTAAAGCGTCATGGCTTAACGGTAAGTCTCTTTTTTTAAAAAAAGGTATGTAACTTTAACCCCTCCGCCAGGCAGATGTCGCCAATTAATGGAGCTTGGAGGTGCAGTGCTTATTTCGATCTCGTGATGGCATCTGCCCGCCTCTGCCTCTTGTCATGTACTGGGCCCTTTGCACATGCAATTAAATCTGCCATTGTTGGAAAACACACACCCTGCCTCAACGTCTTCTGGCGAGAAAGCGGCCCAGCAGCCAAACGCTACGTGCACAGCTTTTCTTTACATGGTAGCTTAAAAAGCAGGTTTTCATTAAAACACCAAACAGTTTTGTTAAAGGGAGATCTTTAAAAAACAAAACAAACCATCAAACCAGGCTAGTGCTGGAGGGGATGTTAAAAGTAGCACAAATCCATGTTTTAAAATACAGTATTCCAGTCCTTAGATTGAAAGAGAGCCAGGGAACTGGTGCAAAGGTTTGGTTCAGGAAAGATTTGAGTTGGGGGTGAGTAAAAACGTGTTGTCCCTGTGTCCTCCACAGTCAGGTGACATTTGCTTATGCCCCATTACTGTGCATGTTAACCCTGCAGATAGGGCTGAGGTGACAGCAGCAATTGGTGCAATGGCTAATGAGGTCACAAAGGCACACTAGAGCAAAGGGACGTCAATTTGGGCTGGCTCCTTTGCATGTTGCCTAAGCCACAGCCATCGCCTCCCCACCCACCTAGCC
Organism: Podarcis tiliguerta; assembly: GCF_965153285.1. Classification (NCBI taxonomy): domain Eukaryota; kingdom Metazoa; phylum Chordata; class Lepidosauria; order Squamata; family Lacertidae; genus Podarcis; species Podarcis tiliguerta. The sequence goes on from NC_139551.1 coordinate 11,580,998, forward strand.
AGCTTCTTCTCAGCTGCACCTCTCACAAAGCAGTTGGGCAAGGACAGGCACTTAGAATCATAGAATCGTAGAGTTGGAAGAGACCACAAGGGCCATCGAGTCCAACCCCCTGCCAAGCAGGAAACACCATCAGAGCACTCCTGACATATGGTTGTCAAGCCTCTGCTTAAAGACCTCCAAAGAAGGAGACTCCACCACAGTCCTTGGCAGCAAATTCCACTGTCGAACAGCTCTTACTGTCAGGAAGTTCTTCCTAATGTTTAGGGGGAATCTTCTTTCTTGTAGTTTGGATCCATTGCTCCGTGTCCGCTTCTCTGGAGCAGCAGAAAACCACCTTTCTCCCTCCTCTATGTGACATCCTTTTATATATTTGAACATGGCTATCATATCACCCCTTGACCTCCTCTTCTCCAGGCTAAACATGCCCAGCTCCCTTAGCCGTTCCTCATAAGGCATCATTTCCAGGCCTTTGACCATTTTGGTTGCCCTCCTCTGGACATGTTCCAGTTTGTCAGTGTCCTTCTTGAACTGTGGTGCCCAGAACTGCACACAGTACTCCAGGTCCTCACCTGACCAGAGCAGAATACAGTGGCACTATTACTTCCCTTGATCTAGATGCTATACTCCTATTGATGCAGCCCAGAATTGCATTGTTTGTACTGTTTTATTGTTGTTAGCCGCCCTGAGCCCAGCTTCGGCTGGGGAGGGCGGGATATAAATAAAATTTATTATTATTATTATTATTATTATTGGCTTTTTTAGCTGCCGCGTCACACTGTTGGCTCATGTCAAGTTTGTGGTCAACCAAGACTCCTAGATCCTTTTCACATGTACTGCTCTCAAGCCAGGTATACCAGATATACCTGATCGACTGTAATGAGGGAGAGATCCTCAAATGGAGTTTGCTCTTCGTCTTCCATGCTTGTAAATGCACCGAGCATTTCTATAAAAGCTAAGGCTCTCCATATTATCTTGACCCTGGTTCCTTCCTAATTTCATTTCCCTTCGGCCTCATTTTCCGTCTTCTCGTCATAGAATCATGGAGTTGGGACCCTGAGGGCCATCTAGTCCAACCCCTTGCAATGCTTAAGGACCACCTCTCCCCATATGAACTGACCCTGATCCTGTGTTCAGCCTCTGAGGCCCTTCTTCGTGTCCTCCTCCGTGAGAGATCCAGAGGGCAGCCACATGAGAACGGGTCTTTTTGGCAGTGGCTCCCCATCTGTGGAGTGCTCTCCCCAGGGAGACTCACTTTGTGCCTTCATTACATATCTTTAACATTTCTCTATAACCAGGTCTTTGGCTGATTAACATTCCATGGTCTTTTCAGTGTGTTTGTGGGAGGGGGAATTATGAGTTTGTTTTTGTTTTATTGTGTATTTTGTGTTCTCATTTTGCATTTTATGTTGTGAAGCACCCTGTGAACTTTTAAAAAGGATGAAATATACAAATTTAATAACTAAATAAATAAATACCGCAAATGGCTTTGCCTTCCGTGGAACCACCTATGGATGCTATCACAGCCTCTCAGCCGATTAGCTTTGCAGGCTTCCCTGCTGCAAATAAGCAAGCTACAATATGGATGACCTTTCATGTCTCAACAATAAGCGCCATCTTTCAGCTTATTAAATTTTGTTATTAAATTTTTAACTTGCAATCAAGTTCCTCCCAAGGGGGCTTCGTCACCGATGTTTTTGCAATTTGTAAACGTGCTCCCCGTGATTAAGCGCTTCCAAATCAGATAATTAATCCATAAATAAAGTTCTTTAATCTGTTGACAGGCCTATTTTCACCCATTTTCCTTGCCATCAGAAAGGCTTTATTTGCTCTGCCTTGTCGCAACAGAAAGGAGATGCAAGGCAATTTAATTAATTTCTATAAACGGCCCCTTTATTTAAATGAGGGCAGGAATGTTCTCATTTAGCCTGAGTGATAACAAACTGTCCTTTCTGTGAAGGAGTAATCTAGGTTTCTTTGTACCGCTGGATGCCTGATGTTAATCTGTGCTGATTTTTGCTGTTTTGCAAGTTTCAGCACAGAAGGGGGGAGAGACCCAGGCAAGGATGCACAAAACACTTGAAATTTTAAAATGAGGGAATTCATCTCCCTGCTTTTATTCAGTTTCAGGGCCTCTTGGAAATCATTGGACGATTATGTTTCCCCTTTTTCTTCTTGATGACTGCTGCGTGCTATTTTATTGTTATTTTATTGCGCTTTATTGCCTTTCTGTACACTGCCCTGGGAGTCTTGCACTGAGTGTCGGAACGTCTAGAGGAGGGATCTTTCAAGTGCCTGATGAAGTGTGTTCCGTTCCACAAGATATTGGGAATGCAAGAAGAGCCTGACCTGACTCTTCTTAGGTTCACATGATCCATTTAGGAAAAGGGCGCTGCCCCACCAACCTCAGTCTGCCCTCACTTGTCCCCCACCTGCCTGCCTTGTTTCTTGTTTTTTTTTTTTTGTTCAGTCATTTAGTCATGTCCGACTCTTCATTACCCCGTGGACCAGAGCACGCCAGGCACTCCTGTCTCCCACTGCCTCCCGCAGTTTGGTCAAACTCATGCTGGTAGCTTTGAGAACACTGTCCCACCATCTCGTCCTCTGTCGTCCCCTTCTCCTTGTGCCCTCCATCTTTCCCAACATCAGGGTCTTTTCCAGGGAGTCTTACCAGTCTACTGTTGGCCTCCCTGCCTTCCACCCTACCCATCCCCACGGGCGCCAGGTGCCCCAACGGGAAGCCCACAAGCAAGACGGACACACAAGAGCAACTCTCCCCTCCTGAGGTTTCCCTTGCCTGCCTCTGACAGTGGCGGAAGGGCAGAGCCATCATGACTGGTAGCCATGGATAGACTTCGCTTCCTCATCCTCTTTTGAAACCATCTAGGCTGGTGGCTATCACTACTGATTAGGGCTGGGTGATACCTGGATTGCAACATCGCAGTGTATCACCAGCTAAACATTGCAATATACATCAGAATGCCTGAAATAGGGATGGAGCTGGTTTTCAGCTTTGTGATATATCAGCAGCTAAACATCACGATATGCTGATATATCACAATGTCTGAAATAAGAATGGAGTTATGTAGAGGCATTGGCTGGCTTCACTGTTTTTCCTACATTGTGATTTTTCACATGTGCGCGCACGCACACACACACACTCACACACACAATATATATATATTGCCAGGTCAAAAATTATGAAACCAATATCACAATATGGACTTCAAACTGGTTTTGGATGATATATTGATGCTATAAAATCATTTTTGTTGGGTGCTGCAGAACTCTTCTCGCCCTCCCCATTTTGGTATCAGTGGGGGTGGATTCCCTCCTAAAAGAATCATGAAGTTTGGAAGTCTGAGTGGCGAGAGTACGGTGCTTCAACTGGTTAGGATCTCTGCCCCTGACATTGAACAATAACCCTGTGTCATTGTCTTCTTCAGAGCCCACCTTCGTTCACATGGATCTTGTGCAGGAGAATGGGGCAGGCTCCGACTCGGACAGAGTTTATGTCTTCTTCACAGAAGCGGCGGTTGAGTTTGACTTCTATGACAAACTTCTGGTCTCGCGGGTAGCTCAGATCTGCACAGTGCGTACCTGGACCCCTTGATTGTCCTACCAGTGCGGGAAAAGGTCCTCCATCCCTAGGCTAGAACATGGCGCCTTCAGTTCTGTGTGGAAGAGGTGGGAGAAAGAGAAAAGGGGGTGCCAGGAAGAAAAGGACTGGCCCCATCCACTTTGGCTCTGACCCTGCCCACTGTTGGCACGAAGCTCCCCCAGCCCTGCCCAGGGAATGAGGCCCTGATTCACGGGAGGGGGAAGAGTTGCTCGCTGCTATCTTGTGGGGTTATTTTCCACAGGGTGATCTCAGTGGGAGGCGTACCCTGAAGAAAAAGTGGACCTCGTTTCTAAAGGCCACCCTTGTCTGCTCAGCTCCTGAATCAGATTTTCAGTTCAATGTCCTCCACGCCGTCTTCATGATCAAAACAACCAACTGGCGGGAAAGCATCTTTTATGGGATTTTCACCCAGCAGTGGTAAGATTTTCTCACAGCCATAAGAACATAAGACGGACGCTCCTAGGCCAGCCTCCTGTCCTCGCCGTGGCCAAACAGTTGCCCCAAAGGGAAGCCCTCAAGCAGGGCCTGAACACAAGAGCCCCCCCCCTGTCGTTTCCAGCACCTGGGATTTGGAGGCAGAGCCTGGCCATCAGGGCCAGAACCAATCAATAGCCTTCTCCGCCCTGAGTTTCTTTTAAAGCCATCAAAGTTGGCAGCTGTCACTGCCTCCTGTGGCAGGGAGTTTCATAGTTCAAATGTGTGCTGTGTGAAGAAGGACTGTGTTATAAGAATTCCAAGGTCTCAAATATAGAATAAATGTTCATAAATGCACAAGGTAAGCACACATACATCAGTAAATAAATCACATGTCCGAAATAGTTCGGGGGGGGGGGGAATCCTGATGCCATCTTGATTCTTAATAACCCAAAATATTTCCTCTACAGAAGGAAATATGTTGGAGAAACCTTTCCCAGTAGTTCTTTTCACTTACAAATCCTACAAAATCTGTTTTAAGGGCATATTTGTGTATGAATAGGGTGGGCCTCTGACCCGGATTGAAGAAGTAAAGTATTTAACATCTCAAAAGAATGGCCAGGCTGCCCAGATAATGCAGTCAAAAAACATTATCAGGTATCCTGGCAGACAGGAGAGATGACTGCACACTCAATTTTTTCTTCTGGAACCCTTCTTTCTGTGATGTATGTATGGTGCTTTTAGTTAAGTCTTTGGCTAAGGGGTTAGGCAATGTCTAAAGTACGTAAAAGTTTCTGCACACTTTGTTCTTGGTCTTTCACATCCTTGCAAGGAGGGCGGGGTACTCTGTCGCAACAGAAAAATAAAGATCTGCCTTGCTTTCTCTGGATCCTACCTCCATCCATTCTTCTCATGGGCTTAGGGGACTCAGAGCCTATTGGGGAGTTGGGCAGCAAAAGCCAACCTCCAGCTTTTCCTTCAAAAAAGGGTGGGAAACGTGCTGTTGTGAGCATAAAGCAGAAACCGCAGCCACCATAGCAATGCAGCTACACCAGCCTTCTTTGCGTGTTTTCCCTGCAACTCCCAACAGCCCAGATAAGAGCATATGGCAATGATGACAGAACTACATCAGCCACCCCACAGGAATGGCAGAAAAAGCCTCACTAAAGGCCCGTTAACATGGCAGCAGCACAAGCTTTTATTGAGGTCTTGTGAATAATTGACAAATACAGCTTAAGGGCGGCCCACATTTCGGTACCCTGGTTTGACTCAAGGCAGAAGTCTCCTTTGTGAATAATTTTCTTCCCACTGCCCCACCCTTTCTGTTTCTGACTTTTTCATACGAAGAAGCTTTGTCACCAAAGGATGATTGGGAAAAGTGGGCATCTCAAGATTGCAATTAGCGCCTGAGAAACAGTGAATGCATCATGCAGACTGTGTGGCCGAGCTGTGCTGTTGTTGTTTCCCCCCGGCCTGCAGAATTATTGTTGCCAAACCTCAGCTGGAGGCAATAGGGAGAGAAGTGCCTGTTTCTTGTAAACAATAAATTGGTAAAATAACCAATTCTTTGTTTATTCGGGAGGCACTGTAGTTCACTGTGGTGAGCCACCCGCTTTGCATACAGAAAATTCAATCTCTGGCATCTCCTGTTTGGGGGGAAAAGGTAGGAAAGTTCTCTGCCTGAGAACTTGGACCATGCTAGCTGTACAATCTTTGGGTTGTTGGCCAGCCAAGGATAAGGCAGCTTCATAGGCTGAGCCCAAATCCCCCCACCTTCAGAGATGGCTGCTTCTTGCATCTCTGCATGATTTGCTTCTTCCACTTCTGAAGAGTGGGAGGGAGTTTTTATCTTATTTGTGGGCATATTTCTTCATCAGACAAATCCTTTGGTTGTTCCAGAAGCAGGGAGGCATTCTGGAAAGACTTGGTCTGTCGCAGAACTGATTTCCTTTCCATCTTGTTTCAGGGGGAGATTGGACATCTCGGCCATTTGTGCGTTCAGGATGGAAGCTGTTCAAGACCTCTTCCAGAAAGGAAACTTCAAAGGCCCCCTTGCCGTTGAGAATTCACATGCTAAATGGGTGGTGCACAGGGGAGAGGTCCCCACACCTCGCCCGGGCGCTGTAAGTTGTCCCCCTCCCTTCCCTGGTTGGCCATCTGTGCCCCCATGTGGTAAGTGTTCAAGTGGATATCACTTGTGTGTACCAAACAGGTGAACGTCTGACTAAAAGGAATACTGTAACCATCTTCCTTTTTCTAGTGCCTCAACATTTCTGCCAGGCCCCTGGAGGGATACAGCTCTTCCCTTGACTTGCCGGACAGAGTCCTCCAGTTTGCCAGGGACCATCCCCTGATGGATGGCACCGTGAACCCCATCGGCCGCCAGCCAGTGTTGGTCAAAAGAGGCGTGCGATACACACATCTTGTGGTAGACCAAACTAGTGGCATGGATAATGCAACGTATGACATCCTTTTCCTAGGGACAGGTAGGCCAACTTCCTAGATTGGGAATCTCCAGCATGGCACAAGCAGGTGCCCGTGTGCCCTCTGCTACCTCCCATGGAGTCCACTGAAGGTCTCAGGAAACACCTCCCAAATCTGCCATGCTTGAGAGACTCTTTGCTTTTCCTGCTCAGTTCCTTCTTGTGCTGACTCGGTCTCTCTCACATCAAACACTCCCTCTCTAAACATGCCTTCCTTTCGCTGGGTGCCAAGATGGGACGGTCATCCTCCCATCTGCTCCAAACAAAGGAGAGGGGCAAAGAATTTCTTTCTTGGAGTGAGAGTGGTGGGGGCTGATGTAGGCATCCCGCCCCCCCCCCACAAGGTTGATGGGGCGGCTACCAGGAAGCAGGGGATGTCCCTATTTTCATCAGAGAAATGTGGGAGGATATGGAGGTTATGCGACCCCTGAGCCGAGGAGATAAGTAACTACACATACCTTTAGAAGACATCTGAAGGCAGCCCTGTATAGGGAAGTTTTTAATGTTTAATCTTTTATTCTGGTTTTTTATATATGTTAGAAGCCACCCAAAGTGGCTGGGGCAAGCAGTGACTTTACCAAGGTCTTTTTGGCTTCTTTATCAGATGAATAAAGCACCTTTTTAGGAGGGCAGGAGTCTTAACCTCACATTTTTCCTGCTTTTGAGTAATTTAGACCATGGTTCCTTCAAAACAGTGGTCCCTTCTCTTCTTCTCCCCACCCCATTTACTTTAATTGGGGTTTAACAGTGTGCTTGATTTTGTGCAGATAAGGGCTATTTGCATAAAGCTGTCAACCTCCAGGGGGAGATTTTCATTGTGGAAGAGTTACAGCTGTTTCCATCTCCAGAGCCTGTGCAGACACTCAAGCTGGCTGCACAAAAGGTAGGGCATCTGTCCTGATCCATCCATTCTGGTTTCTCTCAGGTACTCATCTTTCCGAAACTTCAGTTCAGCTTTCTACAACTCTGCAGGAATTTGCAGTTTATTTATTTTCAAGTTTTGAAAATCCAGTGACATTTGGGCCTGAATTTCTCCCCACGTTGACCTTTTTTGTTGCAGTTTCCCCTTTTGCAGAGCAGTTTCCCCCAGCACAATGGATTTCTGTATGTTAGGCATTTTTATGTTTAACCTGTCATGTGTCAGTTTTGTACGTGTTGCTTGGCTGGAGAACTGCAATGCCAAAACCGGAGAAACTGAAATTTGAAAGAGTGGCTGCCTTTCGGCTTGGCCTTTAAATGCTTACATGGGCTGTGCAGCATGACACCACACCTTCCTCACCGTTCACCCTTTTCCTTTCACATCCTTTTATTCATTTAGTTATTGCCTTTGCACCCCACATTTCCCTCCAGGGTGCACATGCTCCTCTGGCTCCTCCTCTAATCCCCACAACAGCCATGTGAGGTAGGTCAGGTGGAGAGGCAAGGGCTGGCCCACTGCTGCCCAAGTGGGGATTTGAACCATGGCACGCCAGGTCCTAGCCTGACACGCCTTATTCTGCCTGCCCTTTTGCGTGTATCTCTTTCATATACAGTTCAGTCCAGTGCAGGAAAGATGTCTTAGAATCAGAGTTGGAAGGGACCACAAGGGTCATTTGCCCCACCCCCTGCAACATGTCCAGCATGGAACCCCTGGCCCTGAGATTAAGGCTCTCGTGCTCCATACCAGCTGAGCTACACCGCAGTCTTGTCTGCTTGGTGCTCCCTTTCCAGGGCCTGTTGTATGCTGGGTCTGCCTCCCGGCTCGTGCAGCTCCCCGTGGCCACCTGCAGCCGGTACAAGTTCTGCCTCGACTGCGTCTTAGCCAGGGATCCTTACTGTGCCTGGTCACTGCCTCTCGGCGCCTGCATCCCCATGGCGAACCAGTCTGGGGGTCTGCGGTGAGTAGCACAACCCCTGCCCTGTGGGATACATAATAACAACAATAGCTATTAGCATTTATGCAGCATTTGAGAGGCTTTGAAAGCTGCGCCGTGCATTATTTACCATTCACTTAACATCACTGCCTCTCATTTCACTCTGAGCCCTCTAGGCGACCTCCGTGCCTGTAACTGAAACGAAGACACATTATTATTCTGCTTACTACTGCTTCCACCTCCCTGGGCTCAGTAGCAGAGCAACTGTGTGGCATGCAGAAGGGCCAGGATCCACCGGGCTGGGGGAAAACCCCATCTGACACCTGGAGAGCTACTTCTGGGGTAGATGGACCAATGATCTCTTGGTGTAAGGCACCTTTCTGTGCTTCTGTTTCAATAAGCTCTTAAGCCAAAGCCAGGAGGACTGGAATCTTACTCAAACTTCAAGGGTTGGAGCATGCAGAAGGGCCTCTGCATCTCCAGGCAAGACCAGTATTGCCCAAACTCCCAGCTGTTTTTGGACTACAATGCCAATCATCACTGACCACTTGTCCTGCTAGTTAGAGATGGTGGGAGTTGTAGTCCAACAACAGCTGGAGACCCAAGTTTGGGAAACTCTGGAGACAATCGTGAGCTAGACAAACCAGTGATATGACTTGACACACAGCAGCTTTGTGGTTTCTGTGGAAAACTTAGCTCTTTGTTCAAGACCATGAGGACTAGAATCTTAAATTTATCTGTAAAGGAAGGAACAGTGGTCTGGCTCAGTAGAAGCTCCCCTCTGTACCCCTGTGAATCAGAACCTTTCCTCAGAACCATGAGGACTAGGATTTTAGTTTATTTTGAGGGGGAGGACCATAGTTCAGTGACATGTCCAGAAGATCATGTCCAGAAGATCTCACGTTCCATCACTGGCATCTCCATATGGGGCTGGGGAAAAGCTTCTCTGTCTGTTACCAGAGACTGAACTGGGCTGGCACAGTGTGCTTCCCACCTACCAGGCTCCAGCCCTGCCTGTGTGGGGAATAAACGCTCAAGGTGAGGCTTTGAAACCCACGCACTCAGCCACACTTCAGCGTGCGCCACCGAAGCACATTGTTCTCTGCTCTCTCTTCACAGGAGAGTCCCTCAGCCATGATTCTGTGAATTTCAAGGCCAGGCGAGGATGCTTTCTGAGAGAAGTGGTTGCGCAACGCCAAATGCTTTTTCATGCCTGCATGAAGTATTCATGTTAATTCGCCTCTTCCTCCCTGCAGGGATCTGATTCAGAGTGTCAGGAATGGAGATGCCTCCAGGTGCCCTGAAGTGGGTAGGGGAATGTTTTTAATATCTATATTTATGTATTATTGTTATTATTATTTTCTTGAGATAATAGGGTCTGTGAGCAAGTGCTCTGCCTGGATGTAGTTAGCCAGTTCACAAGTGGTGCTCAGGGCCAGAGGTTAAACTGGGTAGGGTTGTTTAGTCGTTCAGTCGTGTCCGACTCTTCGTGAACTGGGTAGGGAAACACATGTAAATTTTACCTTTCTAAAGCTGGCGCCATAAGGATCCATAGGATGCCAAGTTACAGAAGGTATACAGAGCAACTGCTCCATCTGGTGCGCCGGCTGAGAGTCTGAGGTCAGCAAAAGTTTTCAGCAGGGGGCTGGTCCACTGTCCCTCAGACCTTGTGGGGGGCTGAACTATATTCTTTTGGGGGGGATGAACAAATTCCTATGCCCCACAAATAACCCAGAGATGGGTTTTAAATAAAAGGACACATTCTACTCATGTAAAAACACGCTGATTCCCAGACGGTCCATGTGCCGGGTTTAGGAGGTGATTGGGCCAGATCCGGCCCCCAGGCCTTAGTTTGCCTACCCATGCTTGAGACCTACCTGCCTGTGGACAGTCTCGCCAGAGTGGTGCATGCTCTGGTTATCCCCCACTTGGACTGCTACAATGTGCTCTACGTAGGGTTACCTTTGAAAGTGACCTGGAACCTGCAACTAATCCAGAATGTGGCTGCCAGAGTGGTGACTGGGAGCAACCGCCAGGACTATATAACTCCAGTCCTAAAGGACCTTCACTGACTCCCTGTGTTTCCAAGCATGATTATTGGTGCTGATCATTAAAGCCCTAAATGGCCTCGACCCTGTATACCTGAAGAAGCGTCTCCACCTCAATGGTCCAGCCAAAGAATCGTTAAAGAAAACAAAAGATCTCAGTTGATGGAAACCACAGGAGGGTAGAGGAGCTCTGCTCTTGCTTGTGGGCTTCTGTTTGGGGCAGCCGCATGGTTGCTATGCAGACAGGAGGCTGAACTAGACCAGGCTGGCCTGACCCAGCTGCCGAAGGGCTCTTATGATTTCTAAATGGATCCTCCATGGACAGAGCCAGACCACCTTAGAAGAGCGGCAAGCAAGAGTGGGAGAAGGCCACTGCTGTCACCTCCTCTTGGTGGGCTGCCCTTTGCGGGAACCTGGTTTTTGCTGTAAACTGCAGGAGGGGAGAGAGGACTCTGGCGCTCGAATCCTGCTTGCTGGTTTCCCGTTTGGCCACATGAGAACACAGTGCTGGACAAGAAGGGCCCCTGGCCTGATCCAACAGATCCAACCTTCTTAGGCTAAGGAACTGCTACACTCGCCCACTTTTTGTGATCAGGAGATGTGCTGAAAAGTGTGAGATAAGCTGGTGAATGATGGAAAGACATATAACCTCCCCTGCAAAGAAATAAGGACAAATACTTTCTGAAGAACGGACATCAATGCAACTTCTGGAGGCTCAATAAGCAAATTATCTGGAGGAGCACCTTCTCTCACACTCAGTCTTATTATGACATTTGTCTCTCTCTCTCTCCCCCCCCCCCCACAACTCATAAAATCATAGAATTGTAGAGCTGGGTGGAGCCCCAAGGGCCATCTAGTCCAACCCCCTGCAATGCAGATGTCAAATACACAATTAAAACATTCCTGTGCTGTTCAGGATCTGCAGGAAAAGGGCTGGGAGATGGAGGCTGCACACCCAATGGGGAAGGGAGTTCAGGCACCCATCCAGGCAGCGGGGAGGCTGCCAGGGGTTGAGATTTCAAAGGTCATGGGAGTTGGGCAGGGGAGCCACAAAACCAGAGGCGCCTGTCAGTCACAGAGCTTGAGAGACAAGTCAGATGTGAGCAGCCAGTGTGAAAAGGTCGCTCTTCAGGACAAGGCTGCAGCTAGTGTTTTTATCTTCTTATTTTGTGAAAGAAAGAAAGGAAGAGAAATCCTCATGGTATCGAAGAGAGAAAAATGCCAACCTGTTGGGCAGCATGTTGTGGCTTAAACGGCCCCAAGGAAGCCCAGGAATCCTCTGACCTTGATGTGACCCAGCAATTACCAATCCCAGCTGAGAATGCCTGCCAGGCTTCATTGCAAGGGATCGTTTGCAGCCTCTGTTTGCAGCCTGTCCAGAGCTCCAGCCACGTCAGTGCCATAGAACCCCTTTGGCAGTGCTGGATTCAACCCTGTGGAGGCCCCTAGGCAGTCTCCGCCCCCCTCTAGTGGGATAACAGTGAACTAAGAAGGCTTGGTTGTAATTTTCTTTCAAGATCAAATCAATATTATTTTGATTCGCTGTCATGGGGCCCCTAATATGTGTGGGGCCCCTAGGTCGGTGCTTATTCTGCCTATTTGGTAATCTGGAACTGCCCTTCGGAACTTGACTTTGCCTGGCAACAGTGATGTCGCAGGCAGGCGGGTGGCCAGGAGCCAGGCACCTCCTTTCCAAAGAGCCTGTTGCTTTCTCCATGGTAACGGTAATGCTGCTGTCCTCCACCCAGACAGACACACGTGCCCTCGCAAGCCTGCAGGCACTTCTCACGTGCACCCGAAATGCACTTTTGGTATCAGAGGCCATGATTGCATTTTCCTGATTTGCCACTAGTGGACACTGTGCCATCTAGTTCCCCCTACCCTGTCAGCCCTCCATGCAGCCTGGAGGTAGTCTGTCTACATTGCAAACAACTAAAGGTACAGTGGTGCCTCGCAAGACGAAAAGAATCCGTTCCGCGAGTCTCTTCGTCTTGCGGTTTTTTTGTCTTGCGAAGCAAGCCCATTAGCGGATTAGCGCTATTAGCGCTATTCGCGGTTTAGCGGCTATTAGCAGCTATTAGCGGCTTAAGGGATTAGCGGATTAGCTGCTAAAAGGCTATTAGCGGCTATTAAAGGCTTAAGGGATTAGCGGATTAGCTGCTAAAAGGCTATTAGTGGCTTAGATCAGCTGATAAGCGGCTTAGCGATCAGCTGTTAAGCGCCTTAGCGAACAGCTGTTAAGCGGCTTAGGGGCTTGGGGAAAAGGGGGGGGAGGGGGAAAAAAACCCAGGAATCGCAAGACATTTTCGTCTTGCGAAGCAAGCCCATAGCAAATTCGTTTTGCGAAGCACCTCCAAAACGGAAAACCCTTTCGTCTAGCGGGTTTTCCGTCTTGCGGGGCACCACTGTAAAGGTACCCCTGACCATTAGGTCCAGTCGTGGCCGACTCTGGGGTTGCGGCGCTCATCTCACTTTACTGGCCCAGGGAGCCGGCGTACAGCTTCCAGGTCATGTGGCCAGCAGGACTAAGCCGCTTCTGGTGAACCAGAGCAGCGCATGGAAACGCCGTTTACCTTCCCGCTGGAGTGGTACCTATTTATCTACTTGCACTTTGACGTGCTTTCGAACTGCTAGGGTTGGCAGGAGCAACAACGGGCACTCACCCCGTCACGGGGATTCGAACCGCCGACCTTCTGATCGGCAAGTCCTAGGCTCAGTGTTTAACCCACAGCGCCACCCTGTCCCTTTTGCAAACAACTACATGGTCTTGAATCATAGATTCCTAGAGTTAGGAGGAACCCTGGGGATCATCTAGTCCTACCCTCTGCAGTACAGGAATATGCAGCTGTCCCTTATGGGGATTGAACCTGCAGCCTTGGCATTATCAGCATCTCACTCTAACCAACTATCACTTAAGGGCAAATCATTACTGTGCCCCCAGAGTCTGATTTGAACCCAGGATCACAGTTGCTGCCTCTTTGGTTAATTGCGTGCATCTCCCTTTGAATCTGCTGCATGGCGACTTCTGATTTTTCCCAGAGGCACTGCATGAAAGAATTGTGTTTGGTTTTAAAAAAGCTTGCCTTTGCTCCCACAGGCACAGATTCCACCCCCCTTCTTTTGTTAGCATGAACCCCCTCCTGGCTCTAGAGAATGGGACTGAAGGCATGTTCGCTTTTTCCTTTTGTAGCCATTCTCTCGAAAGCTCCCGCCTTTAATTTTTAGCCCTGGGCTGAACCCAGGGAATTCCCGGGTGCTGGGGAGTGAATGTCAGCGGGACCAGCAACAGTGGCTTGCAGCAGAGATTGTCGGTGCCGTTGCCGCTGAGCGCATCTCGTACAAGACGGCAAATATTAAAGAGCAGAAAGCGCATTAAAATTTCAGGAGCCCCAACCCTCCGTGCAGCACATGTTAAGCAGCGCTTCCAAAGATGCGAGGGGGGGAAACAGCAATAATCTCTTCTCTTTCTCTGAGAGCGACTACGCAAATGGAAAACTCTTTCCTATAGGGGTCAAAGGGACAACGCTCACATTGGCTGTATCAATCTCAGGATCACAAACACACCTAGGCTGCCATGGCATGCCATCGCCAGAACGTCATTTATTGCTTTGTAACATCCATCTCCCACCCTTCCATCACAAACCGGGACCTCAGAGCTGCTAGCTACCACCCCAAAACCCTCAAGTGCTTGTAAACTAACAAAGCAGCCACAAATGGCAGGAAAAGAACATCAGCTGCACAGCCCAAGTCAAATCAGGTCTAAGAGCACCCTGATGAAACAGGTGCGAGCATAGATTAAATGTGCTTCTGAATACTATTGCCCTAAAAAATATTTATTTATATCCAGCTCAGCCCGGAGAGCTCGGTTAGAGTGCGGTGCTGACAACGCCAAGGTTGCAGGTTCAATCCCCACATGGGGCAGATGCATATTCCAACATTGCAAGATCTTGGGCTAGACGATCAATGGGGTGCCTTCCAACTCTATGATTCTATGAAATAACCACCTATTTAACAGGTGATTTACTGACTCATTTTTGACCTGGGATACCTCACTTGGTAGTACCGGAGACTATTAATCTCAGGGTTGTGGGTTCGATCCACACGAAAGATTCCTGCATTGCAGGAGGTGGGACTAGATGGCCCTTGTGGTCCCTTCCAGCTCTACAATGCCATGATTCTACATGTGCAAAAGGGGTGGGGTTAGCCAGCTCTGGGTACTGCTACCAAAAAAACCCTGTCCCACATTTCCTCCCGCTGCACCTCAGATGGTGGGGGGGCGGGGCCTGCAACTGTTTACAGGGTCTGTGCTCAAGGGCATAGAGGGCTCTTTTAAAAACACAAGGACTAGAAGCTTAAAGCTACCTAACGGTGACTGGGAAACTACAACTAGTCTGGAATGTGGCAGCTAGACTGGTGACTGGGAGTGGCTGTTGGGACCATGTAACACCAGTCCTGAAAGACCTACATTGGCTGCCAGTATGTTTCCAAGCACAATTCAAAGTGTTGGTGCTGACCTTCAAAGCCTTAAACAGCCTTGGCCCTCTATACCAGCCCAGACACAGGTCCAGCTCTGAAGGCCTTCTGGCAATTCCCCCACTGCGAGAAGTGAGGTTACAGGGAATCAGGCAGAGGGCCTTCTTGGCGTTGGCACCCGCCCTGTGGAATGCCCTCGCATCAGATGTCAAGGAGATAAGTAACTATACAACCTTTTGAAGATATCTGAAGGCAGCCCTGTATAGGGAAGTTTTTAATGTTTAATGTTTTATATATGCTGGAAGCCTCCCAGAGTGGCTGGGGCAACCAATCAGGTGGAGTGGGGTACTACTCCTACTAAAAATAATCATAATAAGAAGCAAAACAGTGCAAGAGCTGTAGGAGGAGGTTGGCAAGGTTGGCAAGGAGGAGGTGAGTGTAGCAGAAGGGTAACCACCTCTGGCTTCTTTCCTTTCTCAGCTCAGAACGTCAGGAGGCTCCCTGTCCCCCTGGGTAGCAGCCCACATCTCAGCTGCAGCTCTCTGTCCAACCTGGCCACGTCTGTCTGGACATTCAATGGGAGCCGCCTGCAGGACGAAGAGCCCAAGTATCTCTTCCACGCCAGGGGACTGGTCGTGTTTAACATGACGGCTTCTGACACCGGCCTTTACGAGTGCCAGTCTGTTGAGACATCCAACGGAAGAGAATTCCGCATCTCCATGTCCACCTATTTCCTTTACCTCCAGCAAGAGAGCAGCTTCGCTGTGGCTCCCGAGGGCGATCCATCAAATCGGAAGTGTGCCGTCTCTGCAGCTCCAAAGTCGCAGCCCTTGGCGTCTCTCCAGACGGAGAACCCGGCAAGGCTGGAGCGACCCCGGAGAGTCCAAGGGCTCTCGTTCACATTGGTGCTTTGGGGGGCAGCCTTTGCCCTGCTTTTCCTTTCCTTGCTGTCCTGGAACCTTTACGAGGGCCACCTCTCTCTCCCCTGGAAAAGTGTGTGGGGCAGGAGGTCAGAAACGGTGGATGTCCTTGGGGCAGCGACTCCTGAGCCAGAGCAAACAGTCTTGATTCAGGGAAGCTTGGCCACCTGTCCCATCTCCGGCTCGGCCAGCGAATCAGCCCTGCTGGCAAGCTCAGCCCAAGAGGCATGCAGCGCAAAGGCAAAGCAGACCACCAGCCTCGCCGCGGGCAGGGCGGCCTGCTGCTCTTCAAACTGCCTGGCCAACAAAGTCCAGCTCACTGATGAAGAAGGCCTTTCAGCATGACGGCCTTGGCAGAGGGTCCGCACCACGGAAATCCCACGAACTGTCCCATTGTGTGCCCAGGACCCCCATTTTCAGAGGGTTTGGAAAATAAATAAAAATGTAAAGTTTATGCCAAGCTGCCTTTCTTTAATGTTAACTCAGCAGCTTGATTCCCACGTCGTTAGGCTGCCGTTGTGTCCATTGGGCAAAACTGTGACTTCTTGTCCCTTCCTTTGCCAGGATTCCTTTCTTTGTTGCTGCTGGTCAGCGCAGTTGTCGGAAACTTGGTGGCGCATGGGGGGGAGCATGGGAGTCCCAGGGCACTCGTTGCTCATCCTCATAGCGAGTGCAGCTGGTGAGTGCTGCCAGGATCGCCCCAGAACAGGGTAAGTGAGAAATGGGAGACAAGTGCCAGCATGCCAGAGAGAGGGAGTAGAAAACAAAACACATTTCTTAAAAGCATGCACAGCAGCCCAGAGTTGGGAAAGGGTGGAATGCCTTGCTCAGTGTGGGGAGAGTGGCAGAAAGCCCAAGCAGAAGCACACTTGTTTTTGGAGGGTGGGTGCCGTGCAGTCGTTTGTTCAAGTAGTTTGTTTGGTGAGCTGTCTCCATTTGCATCCAAACGTGACTCTCCTCTTAGGAAATTTCTGCACCATCACGCATTCATTTCTTCTCAAATGGTTTCCAAGGTGTGCTTATTCTTCTCTCACACACCAAATTAAAATTAGAAACCACTCCTTGCGCCTGAGTGTGTAGGAAGAAGAGAAGTCCATCCTTCATAGAAGAAACCCAGAGCAGACATTCATGCAGGGGTGCAACCGGGAACCTCCTCTGGCAGCCATCGATTCTGCTGCATCTCTGCATCAGAAGTGACAGATCCAGTCACCCCAGATGCAGAGACGTGTCAGAACTGCACACCTCCGCGGTGGAGGCTGATTGGAAGAAGAGAAAGCCAGAGTGGTGGCGGCGGTTCATGCAGGGATGCAATTTGCAGCCTCCTCAGAGGATAGGTACTTCCTCTGTGTGTCTACATTGGGAATGACTGAATGAGCCAGCACCACCCATTTTATTTTGTAAAAGTTACATACCACTTGACTAGGAAAAAACCCCTCAAAGTGGTAGAATTCAGAAGCGGGGCAAAATCACCTGCCTTCTTTCTCAGCAGAGGCTGATAGGGAAGAGGCAAAGCTGGAACAGGGACTTGTGCAGAGAGAGAGCAGGCACACTCCTGCATGCAAGAAGGGTTTGGTGAACTTCATAGACACTGGTGGGTAAAGTGAGTTATTCTCAGGAAGGTGTGATTTGGCAAGTGCTTGGATAAGGCCATGCTCCGCATCATCACCCGTTTTCTTTTTTTGCTCCATCCTTCCTGTCCTTTTACCACCACCAGGGACAAATAAGATAAAATTCAAATGGTGCTAAAGACACCTTAGAAAGTAGGGCAGGTAGGGGCACCCTCAGCCTGCCTTGAGGCTCATTTTAGAAACTAATTATTGGGCACGAGGCAGATTGTCTTAATTGGGTTGGCGGGGGCTGGAACGGGATGTGGGCATATTGCGGGCCATGCTCTGGGAGCGCTGTTTATGTGCCTTGTCCCATCTTGCCCTCTCCCAAGCGTTCGACAGGAAAGGAAGGGGTGCTTTTTATTTGGAGCATTAATCACCCAGCCGTTCACAAGTTTCCACACGAGGATCTGACTCAGAGCCCCAAGACGGCTCCTGCTCGGAGAAGGAGGTTGCGCCCAGGGCAGGGGTGCTGGGTGCTGGTGCCGCAGCCAGCTCAAGAGGAGTCCCTCTGAAAGGCTATCGGATCCCCAACCTCTGAAATGAGGACAGGTGTCTTTTTAAAAGGGAGAGGAAAAAATAGCAAAAAAGAAAGCAACCACCATCTATAAACTTAAGTAAATGAATGGATGTTTTCTAAGTCCAAAGCAAGTCCATCTAGTTCTAATTTAGGAAACTTCCCCCTGCACACATCCCCAAGGGCTGCTACCAGCCATCATCATCATCATCATCATCATCATTATTATTATTATTAGTACTCTACCCTTCTGACCGAGTTGCCCCAGCCACTCTGGGTGGCTTCCAACAGATATAGGTAAAGGTAAAGGGACCCCTGACCGTTAAGTCCAGTCGCGGACGACTCTGGGGTTGTGGCGCTCATCTCGCTTTATTGGCCGAGGGAGCCGGCATGGTTGTCAGGGAACTGCCATCAGTGCCGGAGGGAGAGAGCAAAAGCCAGAGGGATTCCAGAGAGCGTCCAGGGATTGGGAGAAGCAGCCCATCTTCTGGGGAAGAGAATCAGCGTAGCACCAGTGGAGAAGGGGGGCAGATGGGGGAAGCAGCGAGGCGGTCCCATGACTCCTTGCCTGGGACCAGCGGGGAGAGTAGGGGTCCTCTGTTGCCCACGCCCTCCTTGCGCAGAAGGCTTTCGCGCAGAGAGAGTAGGAGGAGACTAGGCGTCAAAGAACGTCTTTGCTGGAATAATAATAATAATAATAATAATAATAATAATAATAATATATCTTTATTGTCATTGCCCCCTTCGGGGACAACAAAATTACTTGACTGCTCCATAAAAACACTAATTTAAACAATACAGTATGATACAGCAAGGGAGATTAGTTGACTTTCAAAGTCCGGGCTTCCCATTCAGGGCTGAGATCGCTCTGGAGAAGAAGCTGTTCTTAAGACGGCTTGTTCTTGTCTTCATCGTCCTGTATCTCCATCCCGACGGCAAGAGCTCGAAGAGACAGTGACCAGGATGCGATGGATCTTTTACTATGTCCAGTGCCTTCCTATGTCACCTTGTGGTATAAATCTGCTCTAAGGTGGAGAGTGGGCAGCCAACAATGCTCTCTGCCGCCTTAACAACCCTGCACAACCCCATCCTGTCCTGGGTAGTACAGCTTCCGTACCACACACATAAGCCATAAGTGAGCACGCTCTCAATGGCACAGTGATAGAAGGCAAGCAGCAGTTTAAGAAGAAGAAGAAGTTTAAGAAACGCCCACTGACGGATTCTGCCAGCGATTGAGACAGCCACGGGTGAGTCGCTGTCCAGACAGAAAAGGTTCACTTAGGCAACCCAGCCAGGTGTTTGCACCCAGCTGGGGAGATAAGCACTGGCTTACGCACGAGCAACCCCTAGAACCATTACAATGGTGAACCAGAGCAGCACACGGAAACGCCGTTTACCTTCCCGCCGGAGCGGTACCTCTTTATCTACTTGCACTTTGACATGCTTTTGAACTGCTAGGTTGGCAGGAGCAGGGACCGAGCAACGGGAGCTCACCCTGTCGCGGGGATTCGAACCGCTGACCTTCTGATCGGCAAGCCCAAGGCTCAGTGGTTTATACCAGAGCGCCACCCGCGTCCCTCAACAGATATAAGAGCGCAGTAAAACATCAGACATTAAAAACCTCCCTATACAGATCATGCAAATCATGGGAGGGAGAGAGGTGCTCTTGTGTTTCAGTTCTGCTTGAGAGTTTCATGTTGGGGACACTCATAGAATTGAAGTGTTGCAAAGGTACCCCAAGGGTCATCTAGTCAAACCCCTTGCATACAAGACACCATCCAGCCGTCTTAGGAACTTCAGATTTGTGTAGGGTTGAGTCCTTAGCCTTTTCTTCTCCTGAAGACATCGCACAAGGCAACAGAGGTTTAGGATCAGATTTCCTTTCCCGGGGCGATGAGCCCCACCTGCTGCTCACTCCCCTCTTCAACCTGTGCAGAAACTCTTGGTCTCATCTGTTCAAACTACTGGAGCTGGTCTTCACATGCAGGGGAAGTCTTTAACGCCTTGAGAAGCCGTTCCAGGGATTGTGGTCGCTTGCTGACAGCTTCTAGGAACCACAGGTGAGAACTCAGTTGAGTGCAGGGTGGGGACCAAACGACCACACACCCCCTAACACCCCAATAGTAATAATAGCAATAACAAAAATAACAATATGATAGAAACCTAGAGCATGTGGCCCCTGGAAGGCTCCCTGGGAAGGTGATACGGCTCTCAGGATCAGGATGAAAAGGTTCCTCCCCTCCCCATTATATATATTGAAAACACAGCAGTGCTTAAAACAAAACAAAACCCCTTTCCTTCCCTGTCCTTGCAGCCGCTTCGCCCCCAAAGAGACCCGGGGGTCCTGAAAGTGACCCTGCGCCCCCGCAGAGGGGCTGCAAGCGAAATGGGCGCCAGAGCCTTCCAGCAGGTGGCGCCCG
Source organism: Podarcis tiliguerta (assembly GCF_965153285.1). Lineage (NCBI taxonomy): Eukaryota > Metazoa > Chordata > Lepidosauria > Squamata > Lacertidae > Podarcis > Podarcis tiliguerta. Next base: position 11,601,352 of record NC_139551.1, read on the forward strand.
GGAGCCAGCAAATAGGACACTCCCCCCCCCCCCCCGCCAGCCCTTGGAAATAACTCAAAGAAGAAATGTGACCGAGAGATGAAGCAGAGTTGGTGGAGGAAGGAAGAGAATTTTTTTTAATGAAAAAAGGAGAACAAAGACCTTGCCAGGCTGCCCCACAAAAGGCCATAGAAACGGGTAAGGAGACCGACTTTGGTTCTGATTTATTTGCAAATGTTTGGGGTCGGGCTTAGAGAAGGAGAAATATTTGCAACACACCCGGCGGGGGGGGGGGGGGGAAGCCAGCTGACAACCTTCCTCTGTTTCCACCCTCTTCCTGACACACACACACATCTGCTCAGCGGGAGAGGCAAAGTTCTTCTGGCGGGGCTCCCTCGTGGGGGGGGGACCCCTTTGTGGCTTGCGGGGAGGGGGGGTCCCTCCGGTCTGGGTGATCCGCCTTGGCAAGGCATGGCTCCATACTCCTCCAGCATTTCAAATCTCTCCCTTTTGTCCGCCCGCATCCGCCCTGCCCCCCCCGCCCCCCTCCCGCTTCCCAACTAGTGGATTCCCAAAGTGAAATTCCGGAAATTTGAGGAGGATCCGGATCCGGAGAGAAAGAGCTGAAGAAAGGAGGTGGGGAAAGCAACGTGGAAAGGATCAAAGGGAGACCGGGAAGAGAAGAGACCTCCGGGAGAAGAAGAAGATGGGGTGAGAAGCAGCCTTTGACTTTTGCACGCCTTGCACAAAAAGAATTGGGGTGGTGGCTTTTTGCCACTTTCTAAAACAAAAAAACTATGTGTGTGCGGGTTTTTTTTTTAAAAAAAGATTTTGCTTCCCATGAATGAACAGATTTGCAACAAAGCCAAACCGCTGAATCGCTCGAAAGTTTCGAGGTCCCGGGGAGAGGCGTTTTTTCTGAAATTCTCTGCCACAAGGTTCTCATTTGGAGCCAATGGATTCTGGTCAGGGCAGCCCCTGCTGCAAAAGGGGAGGAATTATTTTCTCCTCTCCTGCTGCCAGTGACCTTTTAAACTGATCCTGCCACAGGATCCCTCCCTCTTTCCCCTCCCCAGCCCCCCCCCCCCCCCGCTTCTGGCCATCACAGGGTGCAATAAGTTTCATTTTAAATAATAGCAATGATGATAACAACAGAAAAAGCGGTCCTGTTTTCCGTCATCCTCTCTGGCTCTTCTCTGCTGAAAGGCAGGATGGATCATTGGGGCACCTCACTCTGCTCAGTGACTAGTTTCACCTGACCCCCAGTTTGGGAGAAAGTGGGGTGGAGCACGAGGGGTCAGCTGGCCGCCACACCCCCCTCCCGCCCCACCATTACCTCCACAAATCCCATCTTGCAACCCCCACTGGGGCAACTGCCTGTTGCTCCTCCAGCCTCTCTTTCCTTGGATGCAGGGGTGTACTTAGGGGTGTAGGCCCAGGGCCCCCCACATAACCCCGCCTCTCCATGGTGGCTTGGAGTGGCTAGGATCCTGCTCGCCCCCCTGGATGTTCCTCTGCTGCTCTGGGTGGCCGGGTGAGGTGCGCAGGCTCTTCTGGCAAAGGGCAAAGGGGGCACCCATATGGCTCCTTGCCAAGGGCGCAAGGGAACATGTGCAAAATGTGAAGCCAGCTCTGGCTGTCCTCACAGCAGGACAGGATTGGGACCTGGGACCCCCAGCTGTTGCACTCTCATAATCAATTTGGGTTCTGAGCAGGCAGGGCGTCCACAGGGCGACCCAGCGAAGTGTTCAGGAAGTGCGCCAGGGTAGCTGTATAGTCTAGGTGTCCTTCTTTAGCGTGCGTTCGCGATGACTTGCGCTCGTGATGGCATCAGGGCGGTTACATGTGACCTGGCTTTCAACACTGTTGGCGCCTGCAAGAGTTTTGGGTTGGACATCCTGCAAATTTTCATATCCCCAAAGTTCGGGGTTTGCTTGCTTGTTTATTTTTCTCCCGACTTTGTTGCAATATCACTGCAACACTCGGGGGGGGGGGGCAAGTAATAATGCAGAACCATGTGTAGACAGTCAAGGATAACCGCCACTAAAGGCACGATTATTGTGCCAATGACATGGTCGTTTTGGGCACCTTTAGTCAAGAAATAATAATATCGAAGAAGCCCTAAATGACTCAGGCCCCAAAATACCTTAAAAACTGCCTCCTTCCCTACAGACCCTCTCAGGTCCTGAGGTCAGAGGGGGCCTCTTGGTAGTTACTCTGCTCTCAGATGTGGGGGGGCGACCCAGAGGGATCAGGCCTTCTCTGTGGTGGCCCCTAAGCTGTGGAAATCCCCACAGAAGGACATCCTGCACCTTCATTGTCTGGCTTTTGGAGAATGTTAAAGACTTCCCTCTTTACCCTGGCTTTCAATGCTGGAGGTGTCTGTATCTAGGAGCTACCTTGTTCTAAAAGGTTTGCAATTGGTTTTGTGCTGTTTTAAATACAGTGGTACCTTGGTTTAAGAACAGCCCTGGTTATGAACTATTCGGTTTACGAACTCCGCAAAACTGGAAGTAGTGTCCTGGTTTGTGAACTTTACCTTAGTCTAAGAACGGAATCCGAACCGTGGAAGGGCAGCGGCAGCGGGAGGCCTCATTAGGGAAAGTGTGCCTCGGTTTAAGAACGGTTTTGGTTTAAGAACGGACTTCCGGAACGGATTAAGTTTGTAAACCGAGGTACAGGCAGCCCCCTGTTTATGTGGTGCTTACGTTCCCAGGCACCTTGCACCGCGCGTATAATTGAAACCCGTTGGAAAAGCTGGCAAGCACCCATTCCAGTGACATTTCAGTGACGTCTTATGATGTTTCTGGGTCACTCCTGGGTTCGGTGTCCCAGTTTCTGATTTGATCCTGGAGTGTCCTGCTTTACTTTAGGACGTCCCTGTTTTCATGGGGGAAATGTTGGATGGTATGGAGTTATGTGACCCCAAGCCAAGGAGATAACTAACTATACAATCTTTAGAAGACTCCTGAAGGCAGCCCTGTAGAGGGAAGTTTTTTTTTAAATGTTTTATTATTGTTTTATATATCCTGGAAGCTGCCCAGAGTGGCTGGGGAAACCCAGTCAGATGGGCGGGATATAAATAGTAAAATTATTATTAATAATATTATGGACTAGGACATCCCTATTTTCATCGGAGAAATGTTGGAGGGTCACACACATATTGAATGCACATATACTGGGGGCTGCCTGTATTGTGTTTTAACCCAGCCTGGGAGCTTTGGGTGGAGGGTGGGTAATTAACAACAATAATTAATAATACACCCACAACAAAACTGCAGTCTGGAGAGGCCCTTGCAGAAATATGACACAATTGAAGCTAAGCAGCAGAGAGGCTCATCAATGCAGGAATAGTGCATTGGTAATGGGTTTATACAGAACTGTCCACTCATCATCATTGTTCAGTGGGGCTCCATCAACTCCACACCTCAGTTCTGCAAGGCCTTTGTAGACCCCATCAGTTTTGGCATGGCGGAAAAAGAAAAAAAGAAAAACGTCCAAAGCTGGGGGGCAGTAGACAGGGGCACACACTCTCTCCCTGGTCATGAAAAGAGGGGACTGAGAGGAGACTGGAAATTAAGCTGGATGAGGAACAGTTGAAGGAGCTGGGTATGTTTGGGCTGGAAAAGAGGAGACTGAGAGGAGATAGGAGAGCCATCTTCCAATATCTCAAGGGCTGCCACATGGAAGAGGGAACAAGCTGGTTTTCTCCTGCTCAGGAGGGTAGGACTTGAACCCATGACTTAAAGTTACCAGAGCTGTTCGAGAGTGGAGAATGGACTAGCTAGGAAGGTGGTGGCCTCTCCTTCCTTGGAGGTTTTTAAGCAGAGGTTGGATGGCCATCTGTTATGAATGAACTAGCTGAGATTCCTCATTGCAGGGGGTTGGGCTAGATGACCCTTGGGGTCTCTTCCAACTGCAGTTCTATGATTCTATGAAACTGATCATTTGACAAATGGGGACAATGCTTCTGCCCTAGCTGATCTGCATGGACCTCATGGGCACGTGGGGATGTAAAAGTGGAAAGAAAAAAGGATCCGCCACCCTTTTGTGAGAGACTAAGGAAGTGAAAGGATTTTCTCTCTTATTCCTATCCTATCCTATTCATTCATTCATTCATTCATTCATTCATTCAGTTTGTATCCCCCCCTCCCTCCCTGGGGCTGCACACTACATTTATAGTGATGTTAGAACCCGGGTTCATGGTCCTTCCTGTGAAAGTGCATAGAACTATGGAACTCGCTGCTGCAGGAAGCAGCAATGGACACCAACTTGGAGGGCTTAAAAAGACTGGGCAAATTCCCAGAAGAGAAGCCTATTGGCAGCTACTGGCCACAATGGCTGTGCTCTGCCTCCGTGTTCTGGGAACCATCGGAGGAGAGGCACGGGTGTAGCCAGGGAGCAGCGGGGGCAACTGCCCCTCCCAAATCAGGTGAATAAAAATACTTTACTAAAAGTAGAAATAATCAGTATATTTCCAATTGAAATGCTTGCCAAGGTCACCTGGATGATGTTGTGGCATATTCTGGCAACCGGCAACCGCCTACTGAGCAATAGGCGTGGCTTCTACAAACTGACCAACAGTGTTGCAGGCAGCTTGGTCCTGCCCTCCCCCACACAAATCCTGGCTACGCCCATGAGGGGAGGGGGCTCCCATGCTTATCTGGATGGGCCCATCCTGCAGGGCTCCTCTTAGGTTGGAATGGAACTTCCAGGCCCAGAGGCAGTCTATCTGAAGTTCTATAGGGTATTTTGCTGCTGTGAGGAGTAGATGGGCCCCTTTGGCCTGATCCGCGTGAATCTTCTTATGTTCTTAAGAGGGCGACCATAGGTTCAGGGCAGACTGCAGACTGCTTCCAGGTGCGCTGACTTCTAGCGCCAGAGGCTGAATTAAGGGAGCGCAGCTGCTTCGCTTGACTGGGCGTGGAGCCTTAGGGGCACCACAACTAGGATGCAGAATGGAAGGCGAGAGGTGGGCAAAAGTCCACCCACTTCTAGCTGCTCCAAGCGGAATTGTCCCTGGCTCTCCACACCGTTGGAAGCGCTGTGCTTTTTCCTGCATGCATGACCCCCCACCCCACCCCGTCCTCGTTCCCCACATGCACCGGTGAGCATGATGTTGTTCAGAGCCATCAGTGCTCGTTCACCACAACCCCTAAACAGATGCTGTTTTACAACCTGGTTTGACATCAAGCTCATAAATGGCGCTAATAGAACTAACTCATGATGATGATGATGATGATGCGTTTTTAATGACTTTATTTTATTTAAAAACTCAAACCCTTTCCAGTCACTCTCATTTGAGCACTGTGGTTAATGGCACTCATCGGAAAGGCTTCTTCCTTTTTTGAATCATTAGGCTTCCTCAACCTCGGCCCTCCAGATGTTTTGAGACTACAATTCCCATCATCCCTGACAACTGGTCCTGCTAGCTAGTGATCATGGGAGTTGTAGGCCAAAAACATCTGGAGGGCCGAGGTTGAGGAAGCCTGCATTAGGCCGTGGGTGGGAACAATGGCTTCAAGTAACAAGAAAGCAGATTCCAACTCCGCATTAGGAAAAATCTTTCTGACAGTAAGAGCTGAAGGACTCTCCTTCCTTGGAGGTTTTTGAGCAGAGCTTTGGGGGCCATCTGTCATGGATGCTTTAACTGAGATTCCTGCATTGCAGGGGGCTGGACTAGAGGACCTTTGGGTCCTTTCCAAGCCTATGATTCTACGATCCTGTGATTCTAATACCTGTGACCCTGCATTGGGCTGCACCTGACAGTCCTCACTAACTTCAGTCCATTGATTTATTGAAGAAGCTTCCCTGCTCCTGTTCTGTATCGACCCGAAGCATCTCTCTCAGGTTTCCAGACTCCTCCTCAGCTGTACCTGGGAATGCCCGTTCCTGAGCCTTTTATCTTCTTCTGAATTCTGCTCACATGTTCTCCCATATAACCTTTCCCCTATAATCCTTTTTATTGTCAAGAATGAAACAGTCCTGTTTTCCACCCGCTCACATGAGACTGTCCGGATGTTTCTCTAAGGGTTGAGTGGGATTCCTCCGCAAGGTGCGAGCTCTGTGGACATAGTGTGGGGCTCCTGCCGTTCCGTTTGAGACAGGATGCGTGCCGCCACCGCCTCTGACCAACCCTATTTCCTGCATGGGGGGTTTGGGGGATACCCTTCTCATTCTACGTTTCAGGGCAATGTGCATGAAGCCACGTGAGCTATAAAAAAAGAGAGAGGAGCAAACTCTCACCTTGGCCGGTTCGGCTGAGCTGACTCAGCACGGCACTGGGCTGGCTGCCAGGTCTCTGCTGCGTCTCCTCCGCTGCCTCATCGGATGTGAGGCAGCCGCGGGAAGTGAAGGCAGGGAGTTTGCAAAGAAGACTGGCCTCCTCCTTGGAGAATCTGTCCAGGGCTTGCAGGGTCCACAAAGGGCCATGTCCAGCAAACAGCTGCAGCGGATCACGGAGAGCCTTTGGGGAAGGGTAGAGGGAGGAGGGCTGGGCAATATATGGATATATTGTCCGAAACCACTTTGAAGCCCATATCCTGATATCTGCTTCATAGTTTTTGACCTGACAATATATTACGAATCATGATGTGTGTATGTGTGTGCTATGCAAAAAACACAATGTGGGGGAAACCGTGAAGTCAGCCGATGTCTCTATATAGTTCCATGCAGTGCTTTTTGCTGGGGGTACATTTTGTGGATCTAAGTTGAGGGGCATTATTTCAACATTGTTTAGCTGGAACCCAGAGACTGGGGCCCATCTCCAAGGGCCTCCTGGCGGTTCCCTCCCTGCGATTAAGTGAAGCCACAGGGAGCCAGGCAGAGGGCCTTCTCGGTAGTGGCTCCCGCCCTGTGGGAACGCCCTCCCATCAAATGTCAAGGAGATAAAGAACTGTCTAACTTTCCAAAGACATATGTCCTGTATCAGGAAGTTTTTAATGGTTAATGTTTTGTTGTTTTTAATATTTGGTTGGGTGCCATCAGAGTGGCTGAGGCAACCCAGTTGGATGGACGGCATATTATTATTATTATTATTATTATTATTATTATTATTCCTCTGGCAGCACCCATTGCTGGCAGCACCGTGACCAGACAGTGGGTTTCCCCAAACCCTGGTCCTCAGGCCATGGAAGTATTTCTTTATATAGATGGTGCGATAGCTCAGCTGGTTAGAGTGTGGGGCTGATAATGCCAAGGTTGCAGGTTTGATTCCCGAAGGGACAGCAGCCTATTCCTGCATTGCTGGGGGTGGGACTAGATGATCCTCAGGGTCCCTTCCAACTCTGCGATTCTATGATTTTGTGCTCCATGTTGGAATTTCACCCATGTCGGGATGTGTCTGCCCCCCTCCTCTTCTACCCTGGCACCCAATCAGAGGCCTTCTCAGGCCAAGGGCAGGGATGACATTCAGAGAAGAGGGGAGGAAGGGGCGGAGGCACACAGGAGGGCGTGAGCAGGTATCTGGTGAGGCAAAGGTGCAATTCACCAAACCTGAAGAAGAGGCAGATTTTTGAGGTTGCAGAAAAGATGGCCCTGAGGGAGATTTGCAGATTGGAGGTTGCCGGAGAGGGATGAAGGGAATGAATGCACAAGATCTGTTCAGCCCACTGGTGGTTTCCACCTTCTCTTGCTTTCCCTCTTCCTAGCAGCCCCCCCCCCTCCATGCAAAGCCTCCCATTGGATGGGTGAGGTGGTCAGCAGAGACCAATCAGAATCTCCTTCCTCCCCTCACGCCCCCTTTAGACACAGCAGGGAGGGGTAGTTTGGAAATTGCGGGTGGGGGGGGGAGAGGAGGAGTACTATTTTAATAACTCATGTGGTCAGGGATGCTGCTGGGCACCTGCTTAAAAGTTGGAAGGAGAGAGAGAGAGGTCTTGGCAACAGGAGCCCAGCGACCCCCTTTCAGTTTTTTTTGGCAGGGAAGAGTAGATCAGGTCACAGTGGATGTGCAAAAAGCCTTCCTTTCTTTCCCCAATGGGGATTTACTGGGGTCTTGAAAAAGAATAGAATGAAAAAGCGCTTCCCACGAGACCAGGCTAATCTGTGGAACTAGCAGCCGCTCAGTCTGATTGCTCTAAAAGTGGATTCGGTAAATTCGCAGAGGAGGATAGACTATGAGCCACGGCAGCTGGATGCGTCCTCCGTATGCAGAAGTCAGTCTGCCACTCATAGAATTGTAGAGTTGGAAGGGACCACGAGGGTCATCCAGTCCTAGCCGCTGTGAGGCAGGAATCTTCTGCTCAACGTGGAATGCAAGTTGCTGGGGAAGGCTGCAAATTCATGTTGGGTGCAGCTATCACAGTGGCTCTGCCCTGCCTATTCAGAAGTAATGCTTCTGTTCTGAGTATCAGTGGCTGGAAACTGCAGAAGGGGAGGGGAAAACATCGCTCTTGTGCACAGGATCCTGCCTGCAGGTTCCCCACCACTGGACCACATGGGCCCCCTCTGGCCTGATCCTGCAAGGATGTTCTTAGGCCCCTAGAGATTGTTTTGCATCCCTTTTCAGAGAAGCTAGCAGAATTTAAAGCATTTATCCATTGCAGGCTGTGACCCCAGGGTCCAAGAAGGCCTGCCCACTCCCAATGGACTCTCTCGCCCCGCCCAGAGTTTGATTCATAGAACTGTAGAGTTGGGAGGGATCCTAAGGGTCATCTAGTCCAACCCCCTGCAATGCAGGAACCTTTTTGCCCCAGGTGGAGCTCAAACCCCCAACGCTGAGATTAAGAATCTCTTGCTCTGCCAACTGAGCTATCCAGTTCATCGGAGGAAGGCCAGGATACGAAACCAAGGCATGCAGATGGGGCTTGGGTGAGGAGAGGGATTTGGCCTGGCAGCTGCTGATGTCTGGGGGAAGGCGGCCAGGAGAGAGGCAGAGTTAATGAATGGGGGGGGGGGAGGAAGTGTGGACAGGAAGAGATGCAGCTACACACATGGCGTGAGGGCAGAGGTTGCTGTAGTCCTTTCTCTCCCTCCTCCACTCTTTCATCTCTTCCTTTTTTTACCCATTCCTGTTTTTAAAATAGTCGCTTTGAAAAACCTGAGGGAACCAGGACAAGGGGAAATTTGCCTGTGGAGTAGCTGTGCAGTGGATTTTTCTCTGCAAATGGCATTTATTTCCATGTGGTAGGGTGGAAATTTCTCAGCCCCCCCCCCCAAGAGAGAGAGAGAGAGAGAGACCAGCAAAGTCAGGCATTGTCAGCATCTACTGCTGCGAAGCCTCTGAGCTCAGAGAAGAAAACGGGGAGAAGGAGAGGCGGCTGGTCTGACCTGAGAGCGTTCAGAGGCTATTTTTAAACAGGCTTGAAAGTTACCGTGGAAAAGGGAAGGCCGGGTGCATTGCCATAGAATCAAAGAATTGTAGCGTTGGAAAGGATCCTGAGAGCCATCTAGTCCAATCCACTGCATTGCAGAAATCTTTTGCTCACTGTGGGGCTCGAACCCACGGCCGTGAGATTAGGAGTCTCTGTTGGTTAGAGCATGTAGCTGGTGTTAATGCGAAGGTTGCAGGTTCAATCCCCGTAGGGAACAGCTGCATTGCAGGGGGTGGGCTAGATGATCCTCAGTGTCCCTCTCACAACTCTACAATTCTATGATTCTATCCCAGCTTTGCACTGGAGGCTACACCAGGAGCAAGCTTGTAAGAAGACCCCTGTGGCAGGATCAGGCCAGTGTCCTGTTCTCAAAGTGGCCAACCAGTTGCCCCCATGAGAAGCCTGCAAAGAGGACCTGGGTGCAACAGCATCAACTCTGGGTTTACTTTTTATTGGGGGGGTGAGCAACCGCACCCCCAAAACCATATGCAGTCCCTTTCGTGTATGTGACAAGGAAGAGAGGTGCAAGAAAGGGGGTGTGCCAGAAACCCATGCACAGCATACATTTATCCCCCCCAAAAGGAACCATGGGAACTGTAGTTTTCTAAAGGTGCTGGGAGCTAAGGTGCCATGGGGGCATGTGCTACAGCTCCCGGAATTCTCGGGTTGGGATGAAAACATGCTTTGAATGTGTGGTGTGTACGCAGCCAGGCAGAGAAAGGGGACCCTGCGGCCCTTGGCTGCATCCACTCTGGCCAAGCGGCCCCCAGCAGCAAAAGCTTCACCTCTGTGGCCCTGCATGCTCCGACCGGTTCCCCCTTTGCGCTGTGATGCCTCCTCTCTCCCTTATCAGCCTGTCCCCCCTCCCATTCCCATCTCCTCACTGTCCTTTGTCCTGCTCCTTTTATATCTAAAAAGAGATCCATTCATTTCTCTTTGCTATGCTCCCAGCATCCTTGCGCTCTCTCTCTCTCTCTCTTTGCAAACAATCAAGCGCCAATCTTGCACGCTTCAAGAGTCCCGAGGAGCCGGCATGCGGAGGAGAATGCTCTCTCGCATGCACGCACGCGTGCGCACGCCCCTCTGCCCCAGGACACGCACACCCGCTCACATGCGGAGACGCTCCTTTCTCCCCGCCAGGCCTTGCTGGTGGCCGGCTGGTTTCTAAGTGCCTCTTCAAAGCCCTCCGCAGCCGTGCGTGAAGCGCTCTCCCATGGCCTCCAGGCAACCAGAGGCTGCTGGCATGCTCCAAAGAACGTCCTGAGCTGGGCATGTCAAGACTGCAAAGCTGCAGTCCCAGCGGCTGCTTCGAGTCACGTCCACCTGCTTAACTGGTCCTGCTCTCTCCTCTGTCAGGGGCCACTTGGGAGGCAGACATCCTTAACTACAAACCTCAAAATATGGGATCGCCTCGAAACTGGTGCCAAAGCTTTGCAGCTGTTTTGCGGCGAAAACCCCACATTTGTGGGGTCCTGCAAAACATGGGGGCTAATGACTGCACCAGATTCGACAGGATCCCAGATTTTGGAGTTCGTAGTTAATGACGCTTTGGAGGCAGATCAGAGGGAGTGCGACCGCTGAGTCGGGGGGGGGGGCGCTGCAACTGTGACATAGTAGGCACGCAGAATGGGAGGTTGGGGCACGAGGAATTTTGGACTTGACGAAATCTGAAAGTCCAAAGCCTGCTCCTGGTCACTTTCAGATTGTTGCTCTTTTGCAGGGTAATATGTTGATTGAATATTGACAAATTCAGATGGTATAATAATAATAATAATAATAATAATAATAATAATAATAATAATTGTTATTGCTATTGTTATTGTTGTTGTTGCTGCTGCTGCTGCTGCTGTTGTTATTATCCAAGCCACTTTCGGTGGCTTCCAAGATCTATGAAAACATAATAAAGCATAAAGTACAGTGGTACCTCTGGTTACGAACTTAATTCGTTCCAGAGGTCCGTTCTTAACCTGAAACCATTCTTAACCTGAGGTCCCACTTTAACTAATGGGGCCTCCCGCTGCCGCTGCTGCGCAATTTCTGTTCTCATCCTGAGGTAAAGTTCTTAACCCGAGGTACTATATCTGGGTTAGCGGAGTCTGTAACCCGAAGTGTTTGTAACCCGAGGTACCACTGTATAAGGCATCTACCTATATGCCTATATTTTACATTGCAACTGTCATGGGGGGGGGGGGGGAAATGGGGCGTCCCATTTTTAATTGCGAGAGCATGGCAGCCAATTGGGGTTCCATGCTCTCATGTGATTTTGGGATATGATCCTGGAAAAAAGTTTTCCCAGGTCTGCAATCTCACACAGATTCTGTGCTTAACAATATGGGAGGTGCAGGCCAGTCTTACACCAGTGTTTGCATATCCAGTCTGAACATTTCTGGGAAAGAAGCAGACCTCCCCCCCCCCCCAGTGTCCCTATTTTCCAGGGACAGCCTCGGATTTACAGAAGCCGTCCTGGTTTCTGATTTGATCCTGGAATCAGGGGTGAATGAAGGCTAACCGACACCTGGGGGGCGGGGCAAACCGCCGGCTTCGCACGCGTTGCACCACTATGTACGACACATGTGTGGCGTCGCTACATAGGGCGCATGCATGCGACACCGCACATGCGTTTTACGTAGCGGTTTGCTGCTGGCGCTGCTTGAACGCCGTAGGGACGGTGGTGGGATACTCTGCTTTTGCGGCTGCAGCCACAAACGGAGGATCCTCCGCATGTGGCACCCATCGCAACGTCACACCCAGGGGTGGCCGGGCGAGCTCCCACAGGGTGCCTTCTTGTCACCCCTCCAGACATGGCACCTGGGGCCCATCGCCCCCCCTGCAACACCACTGCCTGCAATGTCCCACTTTTTGTTAGGATTTCCCTGTTCTCATCAGAGAAATGTTGGAGTGTCATGCAACCCTCGAGTCAAGGAGATAAGTAACGAGACAACCTTTAGAAAACATCAGGGTTGCAGCCTTTAAAAAGCATGTTAGCACTACTTGAGAGAAGTGGCACATCTGTGGTAGCCCAGCCTCTTCCAGCCTTCAATAGGGTGTGCGGGAGTGGGGCAGCGGAAGATGGGGCTCATAAGTGTGCGCTTAATTTAGATAGCTAGCTGAAATGTTTCTTGTTTGCATAATTGCAGACATCAGTGA